>NC_084612.1:59829902-59954902 GCF_033978795.1 Nerophis ophidion
CTAGTGTCATTTAACTTTTAATGCAATGTTATAAATTATATTTACTCAAGATTTTAGTGTATTTGGACTTGTTTTTAATTTGCATTTTCTATTGCACAAGTGTTTCATTCTACTGTAATCAGACATTTCAAAATCAATGTTTAGTGTATTACATTGTAGTGTAAAGGGAATTTTTAAAACTTTTTTTTTGATGTAAATATACTTGTTTGCCTTCGAGTGCAATTTCTTATTTTTTGTGTAATAGGACTTTATTCAGTTGCGTTTTTAACTATTATATTCTAGTGTCATTTAACATTTAATGCAATGTTTTAGAGCATTACATTGCAGTATTTTAATTATTTTTATTGAAAATTTTTGTGCATTTGGACTTTTTGTAAATTTGCATGTGTTGCATTCTTGTGTAATCAGACATTTGAACATCAATGTTTAGTGTATTACATTGTAGTGTAAAGGGACTTTTGGTGTAAATGTATATTTTTGCCTTGGAGTGCAATTTCTTATTTTTGGTGTAGTGGGACTTTTTTCAGTTGCATTTTTAAATATCATATTCAAGTTTCATTGAACTTTTAATGTATTACATTGCAGTAATTTTATTATTTTTTATTGACGATTTTCGTGCATTTGGACTTGTTGTAAATTTGCATGTGTTGCATTCTAGTTTAATCTGACATTTCAAAATCACTGTTTAGTGTATCACATTGTAGTGTAAAGAGACTCTTAAAAAATACTTTTTTCGTGTAAATATACTTTTTTGCCATCTAGTGTTTAACTATTATATACTAGTGTCATTCAACATTGAATGCAATGTTTTAGTGTATTACATTGCAGTAATTATTTTTATTGAAGATTTTAGTGCATCTGGACTTGTTAATTTGCATGTGTTGCATTCTAGTGTAATCAGACATTTCAAAATCAACGTTCAGTGTATTACGTTGTAGTGTAAAGGGACTTTTTATAAATACCTTTTTCATGTAAATATACTTTTTTGCCATCCAGTGCAATTTCTTATTTTTTGTGTAATGGGACTTTTTTCAGTTGCCTTTTTAACTATTATATTCTAGTGTCATTCAACTTTTAATGTATTACATTGCAGTAATTGTATACTTTTTATTGAAGATTTTCGTGCATTTGGACTTGTTCTAAATTTGCATGTGTTGCATTCTAGTGTAATCAGACATTTCAAAATCAACGTTCAGTGTATTACGTTGTAGTGTAAATGGACTTTTTATAAATACCTTTTTCATGTAAATATACTTTTTTGCCATCCAGTGCAATTTCTTATTTTTTGTGTAATGGGACTTTTTTCAGTTGCGTTTTTAACTATTATATATAGTGTCATTTAACTTTTAATGCAATGTTTTAGTGTATTACAATGCAGTAATTTAATAGTTTTTATTGACGATTTTTAGTGCATTTTGGACTTGTTAATTTGCATGTGTTGCATTCTTGTGTAATCAGACATTTCAAACTCAACGTTTAGTGTATTATGTTGTAGTGTAAAGGGACTTTTTAAAAACCTTTTTTTGGTGTAAATGTATATTTTTGACTTCGAGGGCAATTTTTTATTTTTGGTGTAATGGGACTTTTTTTCAGTTGCGTTTTTGACTATCATATTCTAGTGTCATTTACCTTTTAATGTATTACATTCCAGTAATTTTTTTTATTGAAGATTTTTGTGCAACTTTTAATGCAATGTATTAGTGTATTACATTGCAGTAATTTAATTATTTTTATTCAAGATTTTTAGTGTATTTGGACTTGTTAATTTGCATGTGTTGCATTCTAGGGTAATCAGAAATTTCAAAATGAACGTTTAGTGTATTACGTTGTAATGTAAAAGGACTTTTTAAAAAGTTTTTTCTGGTGTAAATATACTTTTTAACCTTCGAGTGCAATTTGTTTGTGTAATTGGACTCTTTTCAGTTGCATTTTAACTGTTCTAGTGTCATTTAACTTTTAATGCAATTCAGTAATTTAATTATTTTTATTCAAGATTTTTTTGTGCATTTGGACTTGTTAATTTGCACGTGTTGCATTCTAGTGTAATAAGACATTTCAAAATCAACGTTTAGCATATTACGTTGTAGTCTAATTGGATCCCATTTGTATTTTGTAGTGTATTAACATTCCAACGTAATACACAAAATACGATGTCGTTTTGCAATTTGCATTCTAATAAGTTTGAAGCAAATGTGCGTGCTCCTGCGTGTCGTGAGTGTTGACGTAATGCAATGATTGAATTGTTATGTCATTCACCAGCCAGGCGAGGTTTGACTTGTATTGTTTCGCTCGCTGCCTGGCGGCCACTACGCCGACGCCAAGTACAAATAAAGACGATGGGAAAAAAAAAAAAAAAAAAAGCAAAAAAAAAGAAAACTGCATTTGAGGCAAAGCGTGCGGTGCGTGTATGTAATGTAGTAGTGATGAAGACGTAGTGTGTCGGGACAGCCCCTATATTTGTCCTCCATCATCATATTGGATGATATTGTTCCTCTGCTGCCCCCCCGTCCATCCCGCCGTACTTGTCAAGTGAACATGGCGACCGCACCAGTCTATTGCGTCTGCAGACTGCCTTACGACGTCAACCAGTTCATGATCGAGTGCGACGCCTGCAAGGATTGGTTCCACGGCGGGTAAGAGCGATTCTTGGCCGTTTTGGCGCTACTTTGCTTCGCAGGAGCCCGAAGAAAATGGCGACATCGCGGCGCCTTTTGACAGCTTTGTGGCTCTCCGTCGCCCGTCTGAACGCAGGCCGCTCGGACGAGAAGGCGGAGTTATATTTAGCCGAGCGGGGCTGGGACGGGGTTTTTTTTTTTTTTTTTTTTTTTTTTTGGTGTGTGTGTCGTGAATAACTCCAAAGGCGATATATTAAAAAAAAGAACAGAAAAAAAAGCATGTTTATCGGGCTTGATGTTTTTTAATGGCGGCGTCATCTTCGCCGTTTTCCCCCAGCAAGTTGCTTTAAAACATGCCCGCCATGACTCCCCGGCTCAGCGCTGCGGACCTCCGTCGACACACTCGCCGACGTTTCCCTTTTCTTTTCTTCCGCTTGTCCATTTTGTTTTCTTTTCATTGTCGTCAGTGGTCGGAGAGAGGAAAAAAAGCCTGTAGGGACGAGCGCGGTGTTTCGGAGCTCGAACAGCCAGCTATGGCTGACAATGTCTGGAACACAGCTCTCGGCTTTTATTATTAACACGCTTCATCTTTACTCAACTGTGTGTCCACTCCACTAAGCGCTTCTTTAACCATCTTTATCAACATGTTCGCCGTCCTTGTGTCTTCCCGCCGCTCCCCCGCCGTCTAAATACATTATTACCCATTATTACTCACCGTACAGCCTCCAATTGTTCTCATTCCACGCGTCTCCCCTGAAATATTTCATGTTCGCTACAACACAAACATATGTTTTGTTCTTTCCTCCGCGCGGAAATGTATGGGATTTTGATTTAAAACAATCTGTGCTGTGTATGCAGGTTAAAACAGTGTTTTCTTGTCATGAGACATTAAGTCATATCGTATTCAATGACATAACTCCGGTAATTAAGTTATTTGACTTAAAGTGCACATTTCATTCTTGTAAAAAAACATTGATGTTTAAATAGGACTGCAGGTTGGATGACGCCTGTTCAATAAATGACGCTAGCAAGTACAGGTAAGCAAGCAACACAAAAACGTTATTTCATTGAGAATATGGAACTCAAAATCAGTCAAAATTGTTTTAGTACAACTTTGGTAAACTGCGAACACCATAGTCGGACGTACTGTGCTTCAAGATATGGGTGTTATGTGTGGCACCTATCAGGAGACATTATCTGACATTTTGTTTTGCATTATTATGCAAATACAACTTTTCTTACCTTTTGGTACTTGGTGTTCTGTATTTGGTAGAGCTGCACATAATCTGTGCTTAATTGTTTATGCAGGGTAAAACAGTTTTTTCTTGTCATGAAACACTGTCGTATCGTATTTAATGACACAACTCCGGTAATAAAGTTATTTGACTTAAAGTGCACACTTCATTCTTGTAACACACTCTAAAAAAGAAACATTGATGTTTAAATAGGACTGCAGGTTGACTGACGCCTGTTCAATAAATGACACTAGCAAGTACAGGTAAGCAAGCAACACCAAAACGTTTCATTGAGAATATGGAACATTTTACATGGCAATCAAAAATCTGTCAAAAATGTTTTAGTACAACTTTGGTAAACTGCGAACGCGGAGCATTACGGCTACCATAGTCAGACGTACTGTGCTTCAAGATACGGGTGTTATGTGTGGCACCTATCAGGAGACATTATCTGGCATTTTTTTTTTGCATTATCATGCGAATCCAACTCTTCTTACCAATTGGTACTTGCTGTTCTGTATTTGGTGGAGCTGCACAAAATCTGTTCTTAATTGTTTATGTATGCAGGGTAAAACTGTGTTTTCTTGTCATGAGACATTATGTCATATCGTATTCAATGACATAACTCCGGTAATGAAGTTATTTGACTTAAAGTGCACATTTCATTCTTGTAAAAAAACATTGATGTTTAAATAAAACTGCAGGTTGAGTGACGCCTGTTCAATAAAAGACGCTAGCAAGTACAGGTAAGCAAGCAACACAAAAACGTTATTTCATTGAGAATATGAAACTCAAAATCTGTCCAAAATGTTTTAGTACAACTTTGGTAAACTGCGAACACTGTAGTCGGACGTACTGTGCTTCAAGATACGGGTGTTATGTGTAGCACCTATCAGGAGACATTATCTGACATTTTGTTTTGCATTATTATGCAAATACAACTTTTCTTGCCTATTGGTACTTGCTGTTCTGTATTTGGTAGAGCTGCACATAATCTGTGCTTAATTGTTTGTTTATGCAGGGTAAAACAGTTTTTCCTTGTCATGAAACACTATGTCGTATCGTATTTAATGACATAACTCCGGTAATGAAGTTATTTGACTTAAAGTACACACTTCATTCTTGTAACACACTCTAAAAAATAAAAACATTGATGTTTAAATAGGACTGCAGGTTGACTGACGCCTGTTCAATAAATTACGCTAGCAAGTACAGGTAAGCAAGCAACACCAAAACGTTTCATTGAGAATATGGAACATTTTACATAGCAATCAAAAATCTGTCAAAAATGTTTTAGTACAACTTTGGTAAACTGCGAACACTGTAGTCAGACGTACTGTGCTTCAAGATACGGGTGTTATGTGTGGCACCTATCAGGAGACATTATCTGACATTTTTTTTTGCATTATTATGCGAATCCAACTCTTCTTACCAATTGGTACTTGCTGTTCTGTATTTGGTGGAGCTGCACAAAATCTGTTCTTAATTGTTTATGTATGCAGGGTAAAACTGTGTTTTCTTGTCATGAGACATTATGTCATATCGTATTCAATGACATAACTCCGGTAATGAAGTTATTTGACTTAAAGTGCACATTTCATTCTTGTAAAAAAAACATTGATGTTTAAATAGGACTGCAGGTTGACTGACGCCTGTTCAATAAATGACGCTAGCAAGTACAGGTAAGCAAGCAACACCAAAACGTTTCATTGAGAATATGGAACATTTTACATAGCAATCAAAAATCTGTCAAAAATGTTTTAGTACAACTTTGGTAAACTGTGAACGCGGAGCATTACGGCTACCATAGTCAGACGTACTGTGCTTCAACATACGGGTGTTATGTGTGGCACCTATCAGGAGACATTATCTGGCATTTTTTTTTGCATTATTATGCGAATCCAACTCTTCTTACCAATTGGTACTTGCTGTTCTGTATTTGGTGGAGCTGCACAAAATCTGTTCTTAATTGTTTATGTATGCAGGGTAAAACTGTGTTTTCTTGTCATGAGACATTATGTCATATCGTATTCAATGACATAACTCCGGTAATGAAGTTATTTGACTTAAAGTGCACATTTCATTCTTGTAAAAAAAACATTGATGTTTAGATAGGACTGCAGGTTGAATGACGCCTGTTCAATAAATGACGCTAGCAAGTACAGGTAAGCAAGCAACACAAAAACGTTATTTCATTGAGAATATGGAACTCAAAATCTGTCAAAAATGTTTTAGTACAACTTTGGTAAACTGCGAACACTAGTCGGACGTACTGTGCTTCAAGATACGGGTGTTATGTGTGGCACCTATCAGGAGACATTATCTGGCATTTTGTTTTGCATTATTATGCAAATACAACTTTTCTTGCCTATTGGTACTTGTTGTTCTGTATTTGGTAGAGCTGCACAAAATCTGTGTTTAATTGTTTGTTTATTTAGGGTAAAACAGTTTTTTCTTGTCATGAAACACTATGTTGTATCGTATTTAATGACATAACTCCGGTAATGAAGTTATTTGACTTAAAGTGCACATTTCATTCTTGTAACACACTCTAAAAAAGAAACATTGATGTTTAAATAGGACTGACGCCTGTTCAATAAATGACACTAGGAAGTACAGGTAAGCAAGCAACACCAAAACGTTGTTTCATTGAGAATATGAAACATTTTACATGGCGCTCAAAAATCTGTCAAAAATGTTTTAGTACAACTTTGGTAAACTGCGAACGCGGAGCATTACGGCTACCATAGTCAGACGTACTGTGCTTCAATATACGAGTATCGTGTGGCACCTATCAGGAGACATTATCTGACGTTTTGTTGTGCATTATTATGCAAATCCAACTTTTCTTACCAATTGGTACCCGCTGTTCTGTATTTGGTAGAGTTGCACAAAATCTGTGCTTAATTGTTTGTGAATGCAGGGTAAAACGGTTGTTTCTTGTCATTATGTCGTATCATTTTCAAATCTTATTTAAAAACATAAGTTAATTAACTTGTAAGAAGCGGTAGAAAATGGATGGATGGATGGACTTAGAAGTGCCAATTTCATTCTTGTAGTGCACTAAAAAAGAAACATTGATGTTTAAATAGGATTGCATGCTGACTGTCGCCTGTTCAATAAATGACGCAAGCAAGTACAGGTAAGCAAGCAACACCAAAACGTTGATGTTTCATTGAGAATTTACAACAGTTTACATGGCGCTCAAAAATGTTTTGGTACAACTTTGGTAAACTACCAAGCCGCACTGTCTGGCTGCCGCTGCTTTTCTCTCCACTAAGCGCTTTTTCAACCATCTTTATCATCACGTTTGCTGTTCTTACTCACTTTCTTCAGCGTCCTCGTGTCTTCTCGCTGCTCCACTGCCGCCTAAATACAATTATTATCAATAATACGATAAAGGGTCCAATTCACGATAAAGCCTCCTATTATTCTCATTCCACGCATCTCCCTTTGAAACATTGCCTGTTCGCTAGGACACAAACATATGTTTTGTTCTTTCCTCCGTACAAAATTGTATATATTTGTGATTTAAAACAATCCGTGCTTAATTGTTTTCTACAGCTTGTCCCTTTTGGGGTCCTGGTGGGTGCTGGAGCCTATCTCAGCTGCATTCGGGCAGAAGGCGGTTTACACCCTGAACAAGTCGCTACCTCATCACAGGGCCAACACAGATAGTTGTAGTTAATAATGTGGCGAGTTTGGTCGGTTTTACAAAATAATAAAGCCACACATCATATGGGATATTAACTTCGCTGAACGTCTATTTTTCTTTTTAATACACACACACCGAGCGCCCAATGGCAGAAATGTAGATCGGCGCCTATGTACCATAGTCAGATGTACCGTGCTTCAACATACGGTTGTTATGTGTGGCACCTTTCAGGAGACGTTATCTTACATTTTGTTTTGCATTATTATGCAAAACCAACTTTTCTTACCTATTGGTACTTGCTGTTCTGTCATACATTTAGGCTTTCATGCAGAGAGGGAAATCACAACTAAGTCAATTGAGCAAAACTGTATTTATTAAACAGTTATTAAGCAGTGGCACAAACATTCATGTCATTTCCAAAACAGAAAGTCCAAGATTGTCAGAGACATTTTTAAACAAGCTTTGAGTGCACTTTGTGCATGATGTCATTAAGATGGCATATCAAAACAACACTAAATTTAAGTGTTAAACATTTAATTAAAATAAAAAAATGTACAGAATGCCACTACAATAGTTTAAAACAAATAAAGTGCACTTTTTGGCATGATGTCACACAATATATTTTGATAACTGTCAAATAAAAATGAGCTGCATAATAGGAAATCAAATAGTGTATGTCCTTCGCTATGTGGTAGGTTACTGCGGACGTTATCTCCTGTTGTTGACTATTTTTTTTCATTCGGTTTTGATCGGGAAATGCAAGACGCCAGGCTCAATTGGGTCAGTGCATTTTGTTGGGTGTGGCACCGGCCGAGTTGTTGACATGCAGAGTTTCATGCACTCTTCATTCTCTAGCAGATTGACAAATTAGTAGTGCTGCTACTTTTTGTAGCAACGCTTTTGCCGCATACTTGACATATTACGGTTGTCTGTTCAACATCTTTCCGCTTGAAGCCAAACCACCGCCAGATGATAGACCCCGTGCTTTTTTTCTTGGGAGTTAATTCTTCCTTTTTCATTTTGTTACCAGATTCGCTCTTTCTTCATCTCGTATTACCACTCGCACCACAGCTAACGTTACTCATGTTGCTACCTCTCTGCTCCGCCAGGGCGTATAAGTATGTGACATATGTAAGAAGGTGTGCTTGTTTTGTGTCTCTGTGAGAAGCAGAGACAGCATAGAGTGATAAAAGCCTGCAGTGTAATGCCCGCAGCTAAAAGTAACTGCGTGAGAACTTATACTCGAATATCACGATATAGTCATTTTCTATATCGCACAGAGACAAACCCGCAATATATCGAGTATATTCCATATATTGCCCAGCCCTACTACAAAGCCACGCTGTTGTAACATGAATCGAAATACATTTTACCGAAACATTGGTGTCGGACGACACTACTAGGCACGCAATGACAGAAATATACTGCGCCCGCATGCACGCGCTAAAGACAGTTTGAAACTCCTCACTTTTGCCGTGTTGGATCCATTATGAATTCCGCTTGACATCCATTGCTTTCGTCCTCTCCAAGGTTCTCATAGTCATCATTGTTACCGACGTCCCACTGGGTGTGAGTTTTCCTTGCCCTTATGAGGGCCTACCAAGGATGTCGTAGTGGTTTGTGTTGTGGTTTGTGCAGCCCTTTGAGACACTAGTGATTTAGGGCTATATGAGTAAACATTGATTGATTGATTGGTTTTCAAAAGTGAGTTTCGAAATGACAAGGGAATGTGTTTGCGTGTGGACATATCCAAACGCATAGATTATTTGTGAGTGTTTAAAGTGACAATGTTCGTGTGCACATGGCCTTAGAGTCCCTTGTAGGCTCGGTGCGGTGAAAGACGGGGTACACTTGATTGGTCGCCAGCCAATCGCAGGGTCTGTATTGAATAGAATCTTGTAAATATTGTGAAAACTGTTGAGATGTATAAACACATTTTTTGTGTTTATTAAAAACGAGATTGCCTGTGTCAAATTACTTTATATAAAGACATAATTGGCAGACTATGAAGTGTTTTTTGTGCATGCTCTAGAGATGCGCGGTTTGCGGTCTCATCCGCGGAGTCCGTGGATAAACCGCGGGTCGGGCGGGTGACATAACGAAAAAATAGATTTTAAATAGATTCGGGCGGGTTGCGGCTGAACCATTTGGAAATATATGATATACATGGTTCAGAGATCGGTGACTTTTACCGTTCAAAGAGCCATTTTGGACCCGTGTCACAAAGCGAAGAAGACATTAGTTGACGTAAACATTCTCAAGAATGTCTGCCGGCAGTCACCCAGTTAATAAGTATTAGGGCATGCTATGAAGCCTTTGACGCCTTCTACAACACGTACAATTTACTTGCAGGTCCAGCAATATGTTGTGTGTGGCTTCCACCGACACACGCACACGACTGCAAGGCATACTGGGTGATACAGAGTGCACTAATGGTTGTGATATAAAGAATTTTAACACTTACTAATATGTGCCACGCTGTGAAGCCACACCAAACAAGAATGACAAAAACATTTCGGGAGAACATCCTCACAGTAACACAACAAATACCCAGAATCCTTTTGCATCCATGACACTTCTGACTATATTATACACCCCACTAGCAGCACCCTCCCTCCGTGCGTCGGTAAGGTGGGCGGGTTTGGGGGTGCGGGGGTGTAAAGTATATTCAGGGTGTGTCATGGATGCAAAGGATTCTGGGTATTTGTTGTGTTGCGTTTATTTTCTGTTACTGTGAGGATGTTCTCCCGAAATGTGTTTGTCATTCTTGTTTGGTGTGGCTTCACAGTGTGGCGCTTATTAGTAAGAGTGTTAAAATTGTTTATATCACAACCATTAGTGTACTCTGTATCACCCGGTATGCCTTTCAATCTTGTACGTGTGTTTGTTGAAGCTGCATAGAGCATGTTGCTGGACTGGCAAACGGTTTGTACATGTTGTTGAAGGTGACAAAAGCAATGGCTTCACAGCACGCCCTTATTCCCGTTATCTGAATGAGCACCATCGGATATTCGCGAGAACGTTAACGGCTCCCATTGCGTTCTTTACTTTGTGACACGGGTCAAACTAGCTCTTTTAGTGGTAAAGGTCGCCGACTCCGGATATATAACAACGGGCGGTTCTGATAAAATGATTATTTTCGGGTGGATGGCGGGTGGATGACGGGTGGATGACGACTTTAGTGATGCGGTTGCGGATGATATAATTGCCTATCCGCGCATCTCTAGCATTCTCACTACTCAGATGGCTATGGTTATGGGATTTGTCCAGCATGGCGGGGAACTGAAGCGGTAAAGGTTTACATCTGTGGGGTGAGGAGGAAACAAATTTAATGACAGGTGTCTTAAAAGACTTCAATTTTATAGAGCGCCTCCATGAATAATATTGTTATCCCAGTAACTGAAAAAACTTCAACACGCTTTTGTCCTTGTGAATGTTTAAATGTTAGACAGTCGTGGTCAAAATTTTACATACACTTGTAAAGAACATGATGTCCATGCTGTCTGGAGTTTCCAATCATTTCTACAACTCTTACTTTTTTTTGTGATAGGATGATTGGAGAACACACTTGTTGGTCACAAAAAAACATTCATGAAGTTTGGTTCTTTTATGACTTTATTATGGGCACAGAACTTTCCTCCAGAAGGTCTTATCTTTGTCCATGTGATGTCAGATGAAACAAAAATTGAGCTGTTTGGCCACAATATTGTCTCGTCTTGTCTTGTCTCATAGTATTGTTAGTGTACAGGAGTTTTTCTTGTTTTGTTTATAGAGTATTGTTCTTGTATTATATTGTTTATGTTAAATAATTCCCAATAATAGTTCAATTCCCACCTAGTACCAACCTCGTCACGTCCGTTGTGTCCTGAGCAAGACACTTCACCCTTGCTCCTGATGTGTGCTGGTTGGCGCCTTGCATGGCAGCTCCCTCCATCAGTGTGTGAATGTGTGTGTGAATGGGTAAATGTGGAAGTAGTGTCAAAGCGCTTTGAGTACCTTGAAGGTAGAAAAGCGCTATACAAGTACAACCCATTTATCATTTATTTATTTAAATGTGGAATGAGTGAGAGGGGTTGGGCTATTATAAGCAGCTGCTTTTCAACCCCTTTTCAAGCCTTGCATAAATATCTTTGCCAACATGTAAAAAAAAAAAAAACTGTGTTTAGTTGTACTGTGCAGGTTTGAAAAAAATATTTCAATTCAATTCAATATGCAGCAATATGTTTGGAGGAGAGAAGGTGAGGCCTTTAATCCCAGGAACACCATGCCTAGATCAAGTTTCAAGTTTATTCACAAAACCATATTACAATTACAACAGAAGTGAATATCCATTTAAGGAAGGTGGTAAGTGAAAGGGTCCCCCAGATAAGATAGAATAAGCTTTTGACAGGGGTCCAGAGGTCAGTATGTGCATACCTTACCTAACATCAAGCATGTTTTGCTGCCAATGGAACTGGTGCTTTACAGAGTAAATGGAACAATGAAAAAAGAGGATTACCTCCAAATTCTTCAGGACAACCTAACATCATCAGCCTGGAGGTTGGGTCTTGGGCGCAGTTGGGTGTTCCAACAGGACAATGAGCCCAAACACACATCAAAATTGGTAAAGGAATAGCTAAATCTTGGTAGAATTAAGGTTTTAGAATAGCCTTCCCAAAGTCCTGACTTAAACAAGTGGACAATGCTGAAGAAACAAGTCCATGTCAGAAAACTAACAAATTTAGCTGAACTGCACCAATTTTGGTCAAGAGGAGTGGTCAAAAATTCAACCAGAAGCTTGTGGATGGCTACCAAAAGCGCCTTATTGCAGTGAAACTTGCCATGGGACATGTAAGCTAATATTAATATTGCTGTATGTATACATTAGGGGCTTCACGGTGGCAGAGGAGTTAGTGTGTCTGCCTCACAATAGGAAGGTCCTGAGTAGTCTGGGGCTCAATCCCGGGCTTGGGATCTTTCTGTGTGGACTTTGCATGTTCTCCCCGTGAATGCGTGGGTTCCCTCCGGGTACTCCGGCTTCCTCCCACTTCCAAAGACATGCACCTGGGGATAGGTTGATTGGCAACACTAAATTGGCCCTAGTGTGTGAATGTGAGTGTGAATGTTGTCTGTCTATCTGTGTTGGCCCTGCGATGAGGTGGCGACTTGTCCAGGGTGTACCCCGCCTTCCGCCCGATTGTAGCTGAGATAGGCACCAGCACCCCCCGCGACCCCAAAGGGAAAAAGCGGTACAAAATGAATGGATGGATGAATACTTTTGACCCCGCAGATTTGCTCACATTTTCAGTAGACCCATAATAAATTCATAAAAGATCCAAACTTCATGTTTTTTGTGACCAAAAAGTATGTGCTCCAATCACTCTATCACAAAACAATAAGAGTTGTAGAAATTATTGGAAACTCAAGACAGCCATGACATTATGTTCTTTACAAGTGTATGTACATTTTTGACCACGACTGAATAGGGAAACTACTGTAATCAGTTGAGAGATAACAGAGACTACCAAGCCAGTCATAGAAAAGGTAAATATTTTACTCTGCACTCATGAACAGTTTGGACACCAAATTAAACACCATACTCAGTGCAACTTGCAATGTTGTATAGTAGTAGTGTGAGAAAATATCAATACAAAGAACTCTCTCCATATTTACCTGTACGATATGATCATAGATGGCCACTATTTATCTTTTCCTTTTCGCTGTAAACATCTTTCATTGCTCATCCTTAGACAGTCTAGTCATCACCTTTTATGTCATCCAGAGTGGCCGGAAATTGTACGGGCTGTATTTACAAAAGAAAAAACAAAACGGTGCGACAATGGCAGACTCGAGCGACAAAGTTAAACTAAATTAAAACGTGTGGACTCACTTTGGCTTTTACAGTGTGGATATCATATGCTGGATAAGAACTTCACCAGTGTGTTGCAAAAGCTCAATACACCCACCATAAACATTTGCCAACACCATTAACTCACAGAGAAAATGGTTTAGTAAGAGAAATGTAATTTTTTTTAGAGATGTCCGATAATATCGAACTGCCGATATTATCGGCTGATAAATGCTTTAAAATGTAATATCGGAAATTATCGGTTTCAAAATTATCGGTATCGGTGTCATAAAGTAAAATTTTTGACTTTTTAAAACACCGCTAAGCCTTAAAGGCCTTTGCGTGCCGGCCCAATCACATAATATCTACGGCTTTTCACGCACACCAGTGAATGCAAGCATACTTGGTAAACAGCCATACAGGTCACACTGAAGATGGCCGTATAAACAACTTAAACACTGTTACAAATATGCGCCACACTGTGAACCCACAGCAAACAAGAATGACAAACACATTTCGGGAGAACATCCGCACCGTAACACAACAGAACCAATACCCAGAACCCCTTGCAGCACTAACTCTTCAGGGATGCTACAATATACCCACCCCCCACCTCAACCCCGCCCACCTCAACCTCCTCATGCTCTCTCAGGGAGAGCATGTCCCAAATTTCAAGCTGCTGTTTTGAGGCATGTTTAAAAAAACAATGCACTTTGTGACTTCAATAATAAATATGGAAGTGCCATGTTGGCATTTTTTTTCCATAACTTGAGTTGATTTATTTTGGAAAACCTTGTTACATTGTTTAATGCATCCAGCGGGGCATCTCAACAAAATTAGGCATAATGATGTGTTAATTCCACGACAGTACATATCGGTATCGGTTGATATCAATGTCGGTAATTAAGAGTTGGACAATATCGGAATATCAGATAGCGGCAAAAAAGTCTTAGAGTAGAGTTAGAGTATCGGACATCTCTAAAAAAATGTTATTCAAATGCTAGATATTTATTTTATTATGTTTCTAGTAATAGTACTTAAGCAACATGAAATGTTGACAGACAAAATCCTGTTCTGTTGTACTCTTACGTTTAGGAATGCACAATATATTTGTTTAAACCAATTCAGAAAACTCTTTGCTGCTCAAAATCAAACAGATAACTTATTACCATATTTTCCGGACCATAGGGCGCACCGGATTATAAAGCGCACTGCCAATCGATCTTTTTTCATTTATAAGGCGTACCGGATTATAAGGCGCATTAAAGAACTCATTATTATTTTTCTTGTAAATGTAAAATACTTCCTTGTGGTCTACATAACATGTAATGGGGGTTCTTTGGTCAAAATGTTGCATAGATGATGTTTTACAAATCATCTTCAAGTCGCTTTCTGAAAGTTGATACCAGATGCGGCGTTTTGTGGGCGGGCTTATTTACGTGGCTCACCTTCGGCGGCGTCTTCTCCGCGTCATCTTTGTTGTAGCGGTGTAGCGTGCAAGGACTTGAGTGGAAGAAGTGTCAAAAGATGGAGCTAACTGTTTTAATGACATTCAGACTTTACTTCAATAACGGAACAGCTTCTTCTCATCAAAAAACATCATCAAGGCCGGAATGTGTCCTTTGAAAAACAGTCTGACCGGAACTCTAATAACTAAAGTTCCTCGGGTGAATAATGTAAACTCACTTCACTGGTATGTTTTAGCGCTTTCATGCCGAGTTTACTGACGGATATAATTAAGAACTTTACACTAATTTTATATTAGAAATGGCAACAGCGGAGGGTGAATGTCCCATAACAAGAGGATAGAGAAAAAAACGAAGTTTATCGACTACGCCGTCGCCACGGACTACAAAGGTGTTGACGCGCAATTTTCCAGGATTTTTGCGGTTCCCAAATACAGATCAGCAGGTACCCGAATGAAAGAAAAGTATATTATTCTAATATTGCGAGAAAAAATGTTAGATAATGTCTTACCTTGTACACACACCATAATAATACTCCTATGTTGAAGCACAGTACAATCCATCAAGCGGAGCGGCTTCTTAGCTTACCAAAGTCGTATTAAAACATTTGAATAGATTTTTTAGTTACCCTGTGCAATGCTCTATATTTTCGATGGAAAATAAAATGTTGGAGTTGAATTATATTGCCATCATATTGTAGTCTTCACGTATCTTTTATGTCTGACTGCCATCTACTAGTCACACTTATTATACCATGTACCAAATAAAATTGCTTCAAGGTCGGTAAGCAAAACCAGAATTATTTTGTACATTAGGCACACCGGATTATATGGCACACTGTCGAGTTTTGAGGGGAAAAAAATAATTTTAAGTGTGCCTTATAATCCGGAAAATACTGTATTATTTTTAATTGTCGATTTAACTGTAATTTGTGCTAGCCTTTTTTTTCAACTGGCTTTGAGGCAGCTTTGTTAGCAGCACAGGTTTCAAAAGTCTATTGCAGCGATGTTAACGTTTCAGGTGGCTGATAATGTTTGATGTGTTGAAGTTCGATTTTGCTTTATCTCTTCACAGAATATTTGCAGAACATTTGCTTCGGGCCGGGCCAATAACAAATTTTACTAAACAACATATTCACCTACAAATTATTGCATATAAACGACATATTATCAATTGAAGTGAAGTGAATTATATTTATATAGCGCTTTTCTCTAGTGACTCAAAGCGCTTTACATAGTGAACCCCAATATCTAAGTTACATTTAAACCAGTGTGGGTGGCACTGGGAGCAGGTGGGTAAAGTGTCTTGCCCAAAGACACAACGGCAGTAACTAGGACGGCGGAAGCGGGAATCGAACCTGCAACCCTCAAGTCGCTGGCACGGCCACTCTACCAACCGAGCTATACCGCCCAAATGTAGTTTGAGACTAAATTTACCACTGAGGTAATGATAATACATAATAATAATGCAAGTATACCCTTCCAAATGCAATACATGTGTATTTATTGTACGTTTTGAGATTGTATTTGGAATGTAAACCTAAATTTACAAGTAAAACAAACAAAAAAGTAACAATAAAATATACTTTGTCGGTTAGCAAAATGTTGCGCTTAATACAAATCACAACCAAAAGCAAAACGATATGTTATGTCTCTGTTAAGGAGGGTTTGAGGGGACCCTCAAATATACATAACCAAATAAAAAAATAAAAATGCTGAATAAAGTATTGACAAATAAAGTTTCAGTCAAAATTGAACATGTAGGCAGAGGTAAATGTGTACATTACTCAACTGACATCCAAGTTAGGACTTTATTAGGCAAAAGTGCAGAGTAACAATATAAAGACTTCATTGTAAACAGATGTATTAACAGGTCACACAAAGATTACGAATGAGGAAACGCCATTATGAAATTACAACATGACAAATGCCCGTCAAACGTTTGCACCGTTCTTGGAAACGCTATTTTTTCAGTAGTATGGCGATGTAGTGAATTACGCTTTCTGTGAGCGCACCCCATTTTCTTTTGCACTGACCTTGGTCACCTAACGTCTCAGAAAGTGTGGACTATGGGGAAAAAGGCTCTGCATCCTCATGTACACGTCTTGAGTTGGGTGTTGTTGTGTTTCTACTGGGCATGCAAGTTTGTTGTATTGTATTTTTTTTTTGGGCACCATATCCGAGCTAATTTGGCAAACTGGCTTCTCAGTGTTAATCTCATTTTGTTCCACTTAGAACTGGGCGATATGGCCTTTTATTTATATCTCGATATTTTTAGGCCATGTCACGATACACAATATATATCTCGATATTTTACCTTAGCCTTGAATGAACACTTGATGCACAAAATCACAGCAGTATGATGATTCTATGTGTCTACATTAAAATATTCCTGTTCATACTGCATTAATATATACTCATTTTAAACTTCCATGCAGAGAGGGAAATCACAACTAAGTCCAGTTACCAAAACTGTATTTATTAAACAGTTATTAAGCAGGGGTTAAAAAACATTCATGTCATTTCCAAAACAGAAAGTGCAAGATTGTCAGAGACATATTAAAACAAGCTATGAGTGCACTTTTGTGCATGATGTCACTAAGATGACATATCAGAACAACACTAAATTAAAGTGTACTTTTTGTACAGAATGCCACTAAAATAGTTTAAAACAAATAAAGTGCACTTTTGTGCATGATGTCACATAAGATATTTCAATAACTGTCAAATGAAAATGAGTTGCATAATAGGAAATCTAATAGTGTATGTCCTTCGCTATGAGGTAGGTTCCTGCGGACGTTATCTCCTTCTGTTGTTGACTATTTTTTTCATACGGTGTTGATGTGCAAATGGTTGATGTTGACATGCAGAGTTTCAAACACTCTTCTTTCTCTAGCAGGTGACTTTTCAAATGATGCTACATTAGTAGAGCTGCTACTTTTTGTATGCTTTTGCCACATACTTGACATTTTACGGTTGTATGTCTGACATATTCCCGCTTGAAGTCAAACCACTGCCAGACGATGGACCCCGTGCTTTTTTCTTGGTTATTAATTATTCTTTCATTTGTTACCAGATTCGCACCTTCTTTCTCTCGCATTACCACTCCGTTAGCATCACAGCTAATGTTACCATGCCGCTACCTCTCTGCTCCGCGAGGGTTAATGATGTTGTATGTGACGTATGTAAGAAGTTGCGCTTGTTCTATGTTTTGTGAGAAGGAGGGACAAGAAAGAGTGGGAAGAGCCTGTAGTGGGAAGCCCGCAGCTAAAAGCAACTGCGTGAGAACGTATACTCGAATATCACCATGTAGTAATTTAATACATCGCACAGAGATTAACCTGAGATATATTGATTCAAACCAAAATATTCTCACACTTTTTTGTCCATATTTTCATTATTGCTACTGTATTTATCCCGGGGAAAAAAGAGTTGCACTGTGTGATGCCAGCAATCCGCCTACTCGTTAGGGGTGTAACGGTACACAAAAATTTCGGTTCGGTACGTACCTCGGTTTAGAGGTCACGGTTCGGTTCATTTTCGGTACAGTAAGAAAACAAGAAAATATACATTTTTTTGGTTATTTATTTACCAAATTTGTAAACAATGGCTTGATCCTTTTAACATTGGCAAAATTATAATAATTCTGCCCACGTTAATCCACATTAAACTGCCTCAAGTTGTTGCTTAGATGAAATAAAATGACAGAACTTTTCTTTTACATATAAAAAGTGCAACATTAAACAGTTTCAAGTCAACTCATCATGCTTAATTTATTACAGCATTGGGGAAGCCTGTGGTTGATTTTTATTATGTAAATGTTATATTTTTATCAACATGTGATAGCAGGGACCCTGCCATTCAAAACTAGGCTGATACATTACTAATGATTAATGTAACTAAAGCTGAAAATTCCTCCCTGACCACCATGGAGTTCATGTAGGCTTTATGATGCACTTACATTATTTTATACACTATCAGAGACAGAAACTCTTCATTTAACATAATGTCCTTTTTTGCTGCTTCAACACACCTCAATCAACACTGTCCCTAACCCACACACACATACACGCACACACATGCGCGCACGCACACACAAACTCACACACACATGCGCGCACACACACTCACACCGCAAAATGAGTTAACGTTACGCTAAAAGCTAACTAGCCTTCACCTAAAGCCAGAACTGCGAGTGAGCTGAGCTGCAGTTTGTTTCTAGAAGGTCAACGGGCTCATAGTGATGTTTAGAAAGTAGTTGACTTGGAATATAATTTGGGGAGAGTGCGTTGCTCCCCTGCTAAAGACCTATCTGCTCGACATTGACACTGAAGCGCTGACGACATGCGCTCTGAATACGCATTGTTGATTGGCTTTGTATGTAACCAATTAGATGGTTGTGTGGGCGGGACAATGCAGGGTGCTGTGTACAGACAGAGGCAGAAGGGAGCGGAGCAGCTTATTAAGACTTTAGCATTGGTGGCTACTTCATATGTTCGTGTGGAACGCGCTCGGTACACCTCCGCACCGAACCGGAACCCCCGTACTGAAACGGTTCAATACAAATACATGTACCGTTACACTCCTACTACTTGCACAATGACAAATACAATGACAAGGGGATTCACTGCCCTTCTTTCATTCCGCTATGGATTTGGATTCCTCATATCAGCCTGACAATTTGAAGTTTAAAGCCGACCAATTAGCCGAAAGACAAATCGTGTCTCAAAATTTTTGTAAGTTGGGCCACTGGTAAGACGAACTACCACTGTATTATCGTTATTGTGAGGTACCCTCGGATCCTCAATTCTGTAGCGTAATGGCAACTCACATTTGCACAGGCGCAAAACTGCCAAGGCCACAAAAAAGTTGTCTCTGAGGTCTGGGTTTTTTGGAGGGAAAGACAATGCTTTAGCTTGTGGATGCCAACACAGCTTGTCTCAGTGACTGTAGTCACAACAATTGCAGTTTTTGGAATTTTGTCTTTCATTCGCAATCCATATGTAAGTAAGACAAGAACACATTTTTCTTTTCTATGCATTCTAATTCATTCTTGCCAACCTTGAGACCTCCGAATTTGGGAGATGGGGGGGGGGGGGGGGGGGGTGTTAGGTGGTGGGGGGTGGTGGGGGTAGCAGGTGTGTATATATTTTGAAGTATTTCTTTTATATATATATATATAAAATCCACTCAAGAATGTGTATATCCGTTTGGTCACCAGGTTCAATGGAGAAGTCTGATCAACAAAATTTGCAGGCAGCATACCCCTTTCCGATCGAGCTGTCCTGGATGAACTGAAATAATTTTTTCCAATCATTTTGGAACTTGCAAGCGTACTTCTTCTTACTCGTCGTCGCCATGTATTTTCTTCGTTCTTCTGCTCCGTCTCTGTTATGTTTTTGGACAATACTACTTGCCGTAGTTTTGTAGCAACGCATGATGGGAATCCGGATGTTGTGTGTCAGTGTATTAACATGCCGGCTGGAATAAAAACACGCTGAGAAATAGTTCCGTGCCTGTCTACTTTTTGGGTTATTGATCAACCTATGAATAACGGAGACGTATATAATAGTCTCCTTTTCAGGTGAGAGAGGACGCTGAAGACAGTGCCTTTAAGGCACATCCCCAATATTGTTGGAATTCGGGAGAATGGTTGCCCAGGGAGATTTTCGGGAGGGGCACTGAAATCCGACAGTCTCCCTGGAAAATCGGGAAGGTTGGCAAGTATGTTCTAATCCGTAAAACATGGCAAGTACGAGGTGGATAACATTGTAGCTATATAGGCCTAAAAAAAGAATCCAAATATGATAAAATCCAAAAACCGCCTCAAATACTCCATTTGTAGCTCATGATGTGAATATTAACCAAGTATTAAGGATAATGGTATTATAAGCGCTAAGGTTAAGGAACTATTTTTAGCGGCCCTGTGATCACAGAGGGGTAACTAGCTTTTGCAGTTGCAGCGTTGACGTACTAAGTTAAATTATAAAGCATGTCTTTCACTTGTGTAGAAGGTTGTGGCCATAAACGGAAAAGTTAGTAAACTTTGACATTCAACTTAGACCTGGAGATAGTGGCCACTTTTTTCTTTTTGATTATTTAACTTGCCGGAGGATTACGATAAATGTTTTCTTTAGAACGGGAAAATATGAACACCCTATCTGTCGGAATCCTAGTGAGAGCAGACACGTTACAGTAAGTGATTATTTAATTATGTTCGTAGTTTGTACATCTTGTTCAGCACTTATCAATACTGCTACATGATTCTTAGTGTTTCGCTAAAGCTGGATCTGTTTCGCACACAGCTTCTAAAACTTTGTAGATCATCCTCTATATATTCAGGCTCAAAAATATAAGTTTCTGAATCATCATTTGTCTCTAAAGTAATCGTTGTTTGCTCTTATTACTTTTTCCATGACTGTTAGTGTTGTTGAAGGGAAAAGCAAACGTGATGCGTATGTGAAATTAATATACCGCCGTATGCTAAAACTGCCAAAAAATACATAAATAATACATGTTATTATGAATACGCCTGTTACTACATTACATTTATACTTACAGCATGTATATAAAACGTTGATGGAGGTTTTTGGAGGTTTTTTACTGTGTTTGAAAAAATGGCGGCTTTATTACCTATGTGACGTCACGTTCTGACATCATCGCTCCGAGAGTGATAAATAGAAAGGCGTTTAATTCGCCAAAATTCACCCATTTAGAGTTCGGAAATCGGTTAAAAAAATATATGGTCTTTTTTCTGCAACATCAAGGTATATATTGACGCCTACATAGGTCTGGTGATAATGTTCCCCTTTAAGAGACGGAATAGAGCAACTTTATTTAGAATGCATTAATAAAAATCCATCCGTCAACATGTCTTTCATAAAGATTGTGAACGATAGAAAAAAATTACAAAAAAGGTGCAGTTCCCCTTTAAGGATCTGTATCACAAAAAATATTACCATTTTATTCAAGACTCACGCTGCACTGTTGTTGGCGTGACGGCTGATACTTCCACCTTGTTTCACCCACTGATCGCTGATGCAGTGGTGTCTATCATTCATCAGCATGCAGGAGAAGCAATCGCATTAATTCATTGACTTGTCTTTTAATATTAATAAATCATTGATTAGATTTATATAGGACCTTTCTAGACATCTAAAACGCTTTACCATTTTTTATTTACTGCAGCCACTCAGTTGACCTTATGGCAACTGTTCTGCCGGGACCTCCCAGGAAAAACATCAGAAATACCATTCAGTGTTTCCAACAGGACCACATAATGCAATTAAATAAATGGCCATGATGTATGTGGCTGAGGCAAAAAGTGAACAAAACATTTAATGCAAAAAAACCCACTCAAAACGTTTTTTTTTTTTTTTCATGTTAGACTCCAGAAGTGTACAATCAAACCAGCAACTTTATATATATATATCTTGATTGGATTATCCAGAGAATAGTGCTCGATACCGTGGTAGAGCGCAATATGTAGGTGTGGGAAAAATCACAAGACTACTTTGTCTCTACAGAACTGTTTCATGAGGGGTTCCCTCAATCATCAGGAGATTGAGGGAACCCCTCATGAAACAGTTCTGTAGAGACGAAGTAGTCTCTACAGAACTGTTTCATGAGGGGTTCCCTCAATCATCAGGAGATTGAGGGAACCCCTCATGAAACAGTTCTGTAGAGACGAAGTAGTCTTGTGATTTTTCCCACACCTACATATATATGTATGTATATATATATATATTGCAGCCCTTTGAGACACTAGTGATTTAGGGCTATATAAGTAAACATTGATTGATTGATTGATATATATATATATACAGGTATATATATATGTGTGTATATATATTTATATGTGTACGGGTATGTATACATATATGTATATATTGTTAATGCGTTTATATAGTAATATACAGTATATATATAATATATGTGTATATATTATAGATAATTCATATATATGTGTATATAAAAAAAAAAAAATATATATATATATATATATATTGTGATGTGCGGTCACAAACCGGGCTTCACGGTGGCATAGGGGTTAGTGCGTCTGCCTCACAATACGAGGTTCCTGCGGTCCTGGGTTCAAATCCAGGCTCGGGATCTTTCTGTGTGGAGTTTGCATGTACTCCCCGTGAATGCGTGGGTTCCCTCCGGGTACTCCGGCTTCCTCCCACTTCCAAAGACATGCACCTGGGGATAGGTTGATTGGCAACACTAAATTGGCCCTAGTGTGTGAATGTGAGTGTGAATGTTGTCTGTCTATCTGTGTTGGCCCTGCGATGAGGTGGCGACTTGTCCAGGGTGTACCCCACCTTCCACCCGATTGTAGCTGAGATAGGCGCCAGCGCCCCCCGCGACCCCGTAGGGGACAAGCGGTAGAAAATGGATGGATGGATGGTCACAAACCACCCTCCCGGAGACAGTTCTTTTCTTGTTCAAACGCAGCAGCGTTGGTTTATTCAGTCACTCTTCTGAATAAAGGTTAAATTAAAGTTCTCCCGATTAGAGCTTCCATTGAAACAAAACAAATTATTGCATTTTTTGCAAAACTTGATCAGGTCCCTTAAATTGCCGCCTGATGGGAGCAGACCTTTCCCAGCAGGGAGCCAGCCACACCATGAATCATACACTGAGGTGCTATTTAAGCAAACAGTGATTGCCAACCTGACACAGCTGTCTTGGGGCAGGTGGCCACACATCAACCTGATTAAGAATGAAGTTTGGGATGTACTTGCCTTCAATGACCACACCCAGAGGTCGGCGTAGTTTGACCTCCTGGTGCATGCTATCACTGTAATGGCTGGCCCACTGCCTGGTCTCACCTGTTCTTGCTGTTTTCCCAATTTCTGCATACGTTTTTTTTTTTGTAATGTGCCTCGGGCCAATGACAAGGGAGTCACAGGCCACATATGGCCTCTGTGCCTCAATTTGGGCACCCCTGCTGTTGAACCTAACTGTTTATGGCTACTATAGTCCTGGCGCTGTTCTATATTTGTTCATCCTATGGTCACATATGGGAAGCGAGTCAGGTTACATCAGCATCGGAAGTAGTAAAATCAGCTGTTCACCTGGCGGGTTTTTCCTTTTTGATAATAAGGGGATAAACGAAGAAGTCAACAGCTGCCTTGTTTCATCATATATTACTGCCTTAGCACATGTAAATGTTTGCTTTTGTATATAAATCAACACAAAATTCGTAATATAGAGAAATGTTCACGGACTCTATTATTCGGCTTGGTAACTTCCTGTTGTAGTTGAGTGATGATGATGATGATGATGACGGTGGGCTCCGTGATTGACGGACGGGCCTTGGCCCGACAGCGCCGCATCCCAAATGGGAAGCTTGCCTTTACGGAACCTTACAGTTTGTGGAAGACGTGGCAGAACTCCCAGCAGAGCATCACATTGCTGGAGAGAAGTCGATTGATTGCTGCCCAAAAAGTCTGCACGTCCTCGCATGCAGGAAGATGCTGGAAAATGCTGGAAAATGTCCGATGCGTTGCAACAGTCACCCTTAATGCATTGCAGCTTGATGATTTTTTAAGGTTTGCGAGACGAGCGGGTGAGGTGTGACGCCATGCTCGGGGTGTGTGGCCGCGGTGTCGAGAGCGTAGGATGTGAGGCTGAGAGAGAGAGGCAAAGCGCAGTAATTCTGCCGACATGGTTCTCCTGCACACCCACCATTGTCTGCAAGGTGATGCCCCCACTTACCTCACTGACTTGCTCACACCACACACCTCAACCTGAACCCGGTTAGGCCAACAGGACCGTCTGCTAGTGCCCAGGACAGGGCTCAAGACTAAGGGGTAGAGATGCGCGGATAGGCAATTATATCATCCGCAACCGCATCACCATAGTCGTCATTCACCCGCCGTCCACCTGGACCATCATTTTATCAGAACCGCAACCGACTGCCACCCGCCCGCTGAAATGCATCAGAGGTCGGCTACCTTCACCACTCACAGAGCTATTTAAACCCGTTTAACAGAGTGATGATGATAATGGGAGCCACAAGCGTTCTTGCGAATATCCAAAGGCGTTTATCTTGATGACAAGAATATGGGCGTGCTGTGAAGACTTTCCCTTTGACACCTTCAACAACATGTACAAACCGATTATTAATCCAGCAACTTGTTGTGTGCAGTTTCCACAATCACACCTACAAGATTGAAAGGCATACTGGGTGATACAGAGTACACTGATGGTTGTGATATAAACAATTTTAACACTCTTACTAATATGCGCCACACTGTGAAGCCGCACCAAACATGATTGACAAACACATTTCGGGAGAACATCCTCACAGTAGCACAACATAAACGCAACACAACAAATATCCAGAATCCTTTGTATCCGTGACATTTCCCGAATATATTTTACACCCCCGCGCCCCCCAACCCCGCCCACCTTACCGACGCACGGAGGGGGGGATGGGCGGGTGGCGGGGTTTGCTGCTATAGCGGGGTGTATAAAATAGTCAGGACGTATCATGGATACAAATGATTCTGGGTATTTGTTGTGTTGCGTTCATGTTGTGTTACTTGGAGGATGTTCTCCCGAAATGTGTTTGTCAATCTTGTTTGGTGTGGCTTCACAGCGTGGTGCATATTACTAAGAGTGTTAAAATTGTTTATATCACAACCATTAGTGTACTCTGTGTCTGGACTGACAAACAGATCGTACATGCTGTAGAAGGCGACAAAGCCAATGGCTTCATAGCACGCCCTAATACTTATTATCTGGGTGACTGCCGGCAGTAATTCTAGAGAATATTAGCGTCTCCTATTGTCTTCTTCGCTTTGTGACACGGGCCTTCAATGGCCCTTTGAATTGTAAAGGATACCGATCCCAGAACCATGTATTTCAAATATTTCCGGATAGTTCAACCGCCACCCGCCCGAATCTAATTAAAATCTATTTTTTCGTCATGTCACCCGCCCGACCTGCAGTTTATCCGCGGACTCCGCGGATGAGACCGCAAACCGCACATCTCTACTAAGGGGGGCATGGCTTTTGAAGTTGCCGCTCCCCGTCTGTGGAACGCTCTTCCTGACCAACTCGGGGCTTTTAAAAATGGCCTTAGGTCTTACCTTTTTAGAAAAGCCTACAGCTAATTATAATCTGTAAATCGTATTTTTTTCCCCCAACTTTACTCTTTTAACTGTTTTTATGTCTTTTAGCATCTAGTAGCCAGCGCTCAAATTTTATCGTGGCATTTGCTCCGACCGCCCTCGTCATTTGCCGTAACGCCCAAAAAATTGACCAACATTTGCGGCAAGAACATGCCGTGACCGCCCCTGACCTTTTACTTGTTAATGAACGAGGGATGTAACAATAAACCTTATAATGATAATTTGCGATAATTCCCAACGGATATTAATACTGTTTTATATTTTAATGACCAAAAACCGTCATTTATTAATGCATTTTCGGCAACAGGAAGTCAAGCACACTACCGTCGTTTGGCCTGATAACCTTGGCAGACGAACAACACCGACTTTGCTGCAGAGATTTCCCCTCGGATTAAACAGAGCCAATCGCTTGGTTTAATGTCCTTTTCCCTTGCTTCCCGCCGTGCGTTTAAGCGCACTGCTCTGTTTAGATGGAGACAGGTTTGGACAATATTGGAAACTTTTGTCCCTACACTAAAAGTATACAGCGAAGGACAAAACTATTTGATTTTTGCAGCAGGCGATGTGTCGTGAACGTTGTCACAACTTGTTTATTTAACTGCAACCTGTATCAGTGTTCAAATAACATTAGTACCAGCTAAAATGTTTTGTTGTATCATCGAATTGAACGCAGGCTGTGAAGATTGTTTATTCGATGTGTGAGGTATCGCGCCGGGATTTTATGTTGTTGGCCAAACTGTTGTACTGAAACACTAGAGAGGCATTGGAGAAGAACAAAGCTGTTTATTAGACTTCATCTTCATTAGCCTAACTGCTTTGTGTTTTATTTTGATATCAAAAAATAAACAGCAGGTTTTGTTTACATTAATTGTTTTTTTTCATGTCAATATAAATACAGTCTATTATACAGCATTATTCACATGTGAATAATATAAATACGGTCTATTATACACTATTATTCACATGTTAATAATATAAATACAGTCTATTATACAGCATTATTCACATGTGAATAATATAAATGCAGTCTATTATACAGCATTATTCACATGTGAATAATATAAATACGGTCTATTATAGAGCATTATTCACATGTGAATAATATAAATACGGTCTATTATACAGCATTATTCACATGTGAATAATATAAATAGTCTATTATACAGCGTTATTCACATGGGAATAATATAAGTACGGTCTATTATACAGCATTATTCACATGTGAATAACAAATACAGTCTATTATACAGCATTATTCACATGTGAATAATATAAATGTTGTCTATTATACAACATTATTCACATGTGAATAATAAAAATACAGTCTATTATACAGCATTATTCAAATATGAATAATATAATTATGGTCTATTATACACCATTATTCACATGTGAATATTATAAATACAGTCTTTTATACAGCATTATTCACATGTGAATAATATAAATACGGTCTATTATACAGCATTATTCACATGTGAATAGTATAAATACAGTCTATTATACATTCAAGTACAGTCAAAAAAGAACATATGCAATATGCAGTCTGATGGCTGTCGGTATGAAGAACTTCCTATGTTACAATAACTACTGTTAAACTCAATAAATTACTCACCGGTGTGCTTGGCAAGCATGACATGTTCAAGATCTTGGAGAAGACGTTCATCCTTCGGCAAATCACAAGGAGCTTGATATTGATTGTAGACCTCCCAGCAATGGATTTCACGGATATGGTAGAGAAGTGTCGTCCACCTCTTTTGAAATAAGTTGACAGGCCTCGTACTGCTTTTACCGGAGACGTTCTTTCAGCCATTTTAAACCTTCACTATTGATACTTTTTGTAGATACTGTTTACAACACAGTATTTTTCATTATATTAGCACACTGACTGCATTGGGCCCTGCTATAAGGTGGAGACTTGTCAAAGGTGAACCCTGCCTACCGCCCGAATGCAGCTGAGATAGGCTCCAGCACCCCATACGACCCAAAAGGGACAAGCGGGTAGCGGTAGAAAATGGATGGATGGATTGGCTGCAGCGCACACAATGCTGTTTCCTCTAACCACTTTAGAATGGTCAGCAGGCAGGCCAAGGATGCAAGGCTCCACAATTCGGATTCTGTTAGAAGATGGAGGAGAAAGAACATCGAAAAACCCCAATTTCTTTTGATTGATGATTGCAGCAATTAAAACCTGGATATTGATTAACCATACAGCCCGAGTTGGCAGTGCATCTAAACGTATCTGATTGTGATGTCATCATATCAGGTCGGTGGCGTAACAGATGATATCACATCGCAACACAGCGCGATGGAGCTTTTTGGTTTTCTAGTTTATCCCGATGAACTAGATTAGGCACTAGTGTTGTCCTGATACCAATAATTTGGTACCGGTACCCAAAATGTATTTCGATACTTTTCGGTACTTTTCTAAATAAAGGGGACCACAACAATGGCATTATTGGCTTTATTTTAACAAAACATCTTAGGGTACATTAAACATGTTTCTTATTGCATGTTTGTCCTTAAATAAAATAGTGAACATACAAGACAACGTGTCTTTTACTAGTAAGTAAACAACCAAATACTCCTAATTAGTCTGCTGACATATGCAGTAACATATTGTGTCATTTTCCATTCTAATATTTTGTCAACATTATCAAGGACAAGCAGTAGTAAAATAATTAAAAATCTACTTGTTCATTTACTGGTAATATCAGCTTACTTTCTTTTTTAACATGTTCTATCGACACTTCTGTTAAAATGTAATAATCCTTTCTTCTTCTGTTGTTTGATACTTTACATCAGTTTTGGATGAAACCACAAATCTAGGTATCAATCCGATACCAAGTCGTTACAGGATCATACATTGGTCATATTCAAAGTTCTCATGTGTCCAGGGACATATTTACTGAGTTTATAAGCATAATATACATTTTTAAAAAATTAAAAAAGATTTTGTGATGCTAAAAAATATTGATGTATCATAGTAGTATCGACTCAATACACTCCTGTACTTGGTATCATTACAGTGTATGTCAGGTGTAAATCCAACAATATCCACTGGTATTTTTTAGAGGCGGTATAGTAGCGAATATGATTCATTAGTATCGCAGTTCTATACTAATACCGGTATACCATACAACTAGGGGTGTAATGGTACGTGTATTTGTATTGAACTGTTTCGGCACGGGGGTTTCGGTTCGGTTCAGAGGTGGCTAGGACAACATGTAAAAGCCAGAGCTGGAAGACCATCTTACCTCGTTAACATCTCTTGTTTGGGAACACTTTGGCTGCGCTGTGCGATACAACAATGGAGGACGGAGGTTTGCCGACATTGTTGAGCAGCAGTAGGGTATGCTTCTGCCAACACGTCAAACATGCAAACCTCTTTGACGCGGCACCACGACATTCAAGCAGCCTTTCCTCGGCCAGTCAGGCAGGGCTGAAGAAATAACAAATGTTTTTATAGCAGCAGATTTAAAACCATCCATCCGTCCATCCATTGTCTACCGCTTGTCCCGTCCGGGGTCGCGGGGGGCAGCTGAATTGCATTAAAAACTAGATTTTGACCCACTTCTATGGTGGAAGAACAATAAGCCCTTATATCCTTTTACTGCCAAGTTAGCCAGGCTTATGGGAAAAAGAAAAGTTAATCTGAGGCTGAGTTCACTTGAAACTGTTTAACGTTGCACTTTTTGTATGTAGAAGAAAAGTTTTGTCATTTTGTTTCATCTGAGCAACAACTGGAGGCAGTTTAATGTTGATTAACGTGGACCCCGACTTAAACAAGTTGAAAAACTTCTTGAGGTGCTAGCAGTCAGTGGTCAATTGTAGGGAATATGTACTGTACTGTGCAATCTACTAATAAAAGTCTCAATCAGTCAATAAAAAAAAGCACTTTATATGTAGAAAGGTTTTGTTAAGAAACCATTCTGAGCCTTATCTCATTTAGTTTTTATTTTATATATGGTGACCACATAAACCCTGGCAATGGACCCTATGTGTATATGTATGTTATGCCATTGTTTAGAAAAATTGGTAAATAAACAACCAAAACATTTAGTTGTTTTCTTACTGTACCAAAAATGAACCCAACCGTAACCTGTAAACCGAGGTACGTACCAAACCGACATTTTTGTGTACCGTTACCCCCCTACATACAACCCTATTATTGACACGTTCTGATGCGACTAAATGCAACTAGCACAACAGAAACTTCATCATGTTGAGAATGGCACTATTTTTACCACCTAAAGTTTTTCTACGATTGCCACCATGGCCACTCCTCATGTCAAATTTAAATGTGATGTGATGTACTCAACCAGATGCGCTCACCACTACAGCTCCACATTTCACCCTACGATGCCAATCATGGTTCTAAACATGCTGCGCGACAAGGACATAGAGAGTTACTCAGGACAAGTGTTGTCCCGATACCAATATATTGGTACTGGTACCAAAATTATTTGAATACTTTTCGGTACTTTTGTAAATAAAGGGGACCACAGAAAAATTGCATTATTGGCTTTATTGAAACAAAAAATATTAAGGTACATCAAAACATAAGTTTCTTATTGCAGTTAAGTCCTTAAATAAAATAGTGAACATACAAGACAACTTGTCTTTTAGTAGTAAGTAAACAAACAAAGACTCCTAATTAGTCTGCTGACATATGCAGTAACATATTGTGTCATTTATCTACCTATTATTTTGTCAACATTATTAAGGACAAGTGGTGGAAAATTAATTATTAATCTACTTGTTCATCCATCCATCCATCCATCCATCCATCCATCCATCCATCCATCCATCCTTCCAATTTCTACAGTTTATTCTCTTACGGGGTTGCGGGGGGTGCTGGAGCCTATCCCTGCTGCACATTTACTGTTAATATCTGCTTACTTTCTCTTTTAACATGTTCTATCTACACTTTTGTTAAAATGTAACAATCACGTATTCTTCTGTTGTTTGATACTTTACATTAGTTGTGGATGATACCACAAATTTTGGGTATCAATCCAATACTAAGTCGTTACAGGATCATACATTGGTCATATTCAAAGTCCTCATGTGTCCAGGGACATATATATTAAGTTTATAAACATAATATGAATTTAAAAAAAAAACAAATATGTTGTTGTGATGCCAAAATATTTTGACGTAATCATAGTAGTTTCAACTGGATACGTGCCTGTACTTGATATCATTACAGTGGATGTCAGGTGTGGATCTACCAATGACATTTGTTTATATTTTGATGCCAGTACGCTACGGTGTGTAGTGAAGCATGTTTAGATAGTTCTCGTCCTGCAGGAATGATACTTGTAGGAAACTTACTTTATGTCGCCATGGAGACAAGGATTAGTGATTTAGAAGTACAAACTCCGTTTCCATATGAGTTGGAAAATTGTGTTGGATATAAATATAAACGGAATACAATGATTAGCAAATCCTTTTCAACCCATATTCAGTTGAATGCACTACAAAGACAAGATATTTGATGTTCAAACTCATAAACTTTATTTTTTTTGGCAAATAATAATTAACTTAGAATTTCATGGCTGCAACACAGGCCAAAGTAGTTGGGAAAGGGCATGTTCACCACTGTGTTACATCACCTTTTCTTTTAACAACACTCAGTAAATGTTTGGGAACTGAGGAAACTATTTGTTGAAGCTTTGAAAGTGGAATTCTTTTTCAATTCTTGTTTTACGTAGAGCTTTAGTCGTTCAACAGTCCGGGGTCTCCGCTGTCGTATTTTACGCTTCATAATGCGCCACACATTTTCGATGGGAGACAGGTCCGGACTCCAGGCGGGCTAGGAAAGTACCCACACTCTTTTACTACGAAGCCACGCTGTTGTAACTTGTGGCTTGGCATTGTCTTGCTGAAATAAGCAGGAGCGTCCATGATAACGTTGCTTGGATGAGAACATATGTTGCTCAAAAACCTTTATGGACCATTCACCATTAATGGTGCCTTCACAGATGTGTAAGTTACCCATGCCTTGGGCACTAATACACCCCCACACCATCACAGATGCTGCCTTTTACACTTTGCGCCTATAACAACCCGGATGGTTATTTTACTCTTTATTCCGGAGAACACCTCGTCCTCAATTTCCAAATGTAATTTGAAATGTGGACTCGTCAGACCACAGAACACTTTTCCAATTTCCATCAGTCCATCTTAGATGAGCTCGGGTCAAGCCAGACGGCCGCGCTCCTTTGTGTTGTTGATAAATGGCTTTCGCTTTGCATAGCAGAGTTTTAACTTGCACTTACAGATGTAGCGACCAACTTTAGTTACTGACAGTGGTTTTATGAAGTGTTCCTGAGCCCACGTGGTGATATCCTTTACACACTCATGTCGGTTTGTGATGCAGTACCGCCTGAGGGATCCAAAAGCCCGTAATATCATCGCTTACGTGCAGTGATTTCTCAGATTCTCTCAACCTTTTGATGATTTAAGGGACCGTAGATGGTTAAATCCCTAAATTCCTTGCAATAGCTCATTAAGAAATGTTGTTCTAAAACTGTTCGACAATTTGCTTACAAATTGGTGACCCTCGCCCCATCCTTGTTTGTGAATGACTTAGCATTTCATGGAAGCTGTTTGTATACCCAATAATGGCACCCACCTGTTCCCATTGCCTGCACACCTCTGGGATGTTCCAAATAGGTGTTTGATGAGCATTCTTCAACTTTATCATTATTTATTGCCACCTTTCCCAACTTCTTTGTCACGTGTTGCTGGCATCAAATTATAAAGTTAATGATTATTTGCAAAAAAAAAAAAAAGTTCAACAGTTTGAACATAAAATATGTTGTCTTTGTAGCATATTCAACTGAATATTGGTTGAAAAGGATTTGCAAGTCATTGTATTCTGTTTATATTTACATTTAACACAATTTCCCATCTCATATGGAAACGGCGTTTGTAAGTTCTTATACTAATAACAGTAAACCGTACAACCCTACTCAAGACTGATGTTCAACGCAAACATATGCCTCAGTGTTTTGGTCTCCTATTGATGGGCAACAGCACCACCAACTCAGTCCCCGTGTTTTGATGCTGCAACCAATTTCTTCTTTACGGGACAATTTTAAATAGATCATGAAACTGTACAGTTTTTTTTTTTCATATGGCCATTAAATGTGGTACACCGCTAAGTCTTGTGAGACCTCGCCAACATCAGCCTGATTGATAAATACCAAATAACTACCACATACAGCATATATGAAGGCAATATTTTTACAGAGCACTTCATAAAGCGCTCAATGAAAGATGAAAGCAATTATAGCCTACTGCCATACTGTAAAATAAAGAACTGATTAGGGCACCGGATTAGAATGTGTTTTTATGACAAAGCACACAATATGTCCATTTTTTATTTGTGACGCGACAACCTCTGAGGAAGGCCACAGTTGAGGCCAAACCCATCAGATGTGGAAATAAACACACAGGTCTGGCTATAAGAATAAAAAACTTGCATACTTATTTGAAGACCTAATGAACCTAATCAGGCTACACACAGTATGTCATAGATTAAAAATACTTGAATACAATATTTGCTTGCTGCTGTGATTTTAAGCCCGTACTTTACAGCAGCGTTTTTCAACCTTTTCTGAGCCAAGGCACGTTTTTTTCATTGAAAAAATGCATAGGCACACCACCAGCAGAAAATATTTAAAAAAATGAAACTCAACAGCTGATATTGACAGTAAAAAGTCGTTCTCGCAATTGTTGGATACAAATTCAAACCATAACCAATCATGCATCAATATAGCTCTTGTCTCAAAGTAGGTGTACTGTCACCACCTGTCACATCACGCCCTGACTTATTTGGAGGTTTTTGGTGTTTTCCTGTGCGTCGTGTTTTAGTTCTTGTCTTGCGCTCCTATTTTGTTGTTGATTGTCATGTTCAGATGTACTTTGTGGACGCCGTCTGCTCCACCCGCTGCAAGTCTTTGCTGTCTTCCAGCATTCTGTTTTTGTTTACTTTGCAGCCGGTTCAGTTTTAGCTTTGTTTAGCATAGCCATCCCTAAGCTTTGATGCCTTTTCTTAGCGGCACTTGCCTTTTGTTTATTTTTGGTTTAAGTGTTAGATACCTTTTTACACTGCCTCCCGCATATTTTGATCACGACAAACCATGTTCCTGGCATCTACAAAGCAATTAGCTTCCTGCTGCCACCTACTGATACGCCGAGCTGTAGACAGTACAGACGCTCAACAACGGCACATTTGCGGATTATAATTACTGGTTTGCAAAAAATATTTTGAACCCGATTAGGTGAAATTATATAATCTCCAATGGCACACCAGACAATATCTCGTGGTACACTAGTGTGCCGCGGCACAGTGGTTGAAAAACAATGCTTTACAGTACTTAACCAAGAAAATACAACAATACAAGTACGACTGGCATGTCAATGTGACATACACACCAAAAAAAATGCTGGGTTATTTTGATAACCCAATTTATGGGTTGCTAGTGGTGGGTTGAATTTTGGAGTTATTTTTATGAAGAGCAACCCATTTTTTGGGTTATAAGGGTATCATTTCAACTAAATTTCTGGGTTTTTAAAATGATGAACCATTTTTGGGTTGTTTTTCAATGAGTAAAACATTTTTGGGTAAAAATCTTTTTTTTTATTAAAAAGATACTTTTTCTTGAAGGGAATTGAATTATGGATTAATCTGAATTACATTATTTATAATCATGCATCTTATGTACGGGAAAATATTGGAGCATGCCGTATAGCACTACCATGACCATACATGGCAATTCTTGTAAAAAAAAAAGTCATATCTTGCTTTTGAGTTTATTTTAATGGAACAAAATAATTTTGATCTGTCGTTGGGAAGTAGTAGGACAAACCAGCAGTAAAATTTATAAAAAAATTTTACCAACTATTGGCTCATGGAGAGCTAAATTGCGCAACCTAGTAGTTGGGTTGGGAATAACTAGGACTGGGCAATATGGCCTTTTTTTAATATCTGGATATTTTTAAGCCATGTCACGATACACGATACATATATCGATATTTTGTCGTAGCATTGAATTAACTCTTGATGCATAAAATGACACCAGTATGATGATTCTATGTGTCTACATCAAAACATGCTTGTTCATACTGCATTAATATATGCTCATTTTAAACTTTCACGCAGAGAGGGAAATCACAACTAAGTCAATTGACCAAAACTCTATTTATTAAACAGTTAATAATCAGTGGCACAAACATTCATGTCATTTCAAAACAGAAAGTGCAAGATTGTCAGAGACTTTTTAAAACAAGCTATGAGTGCACTTTTGTGCATGATGTCACTGAGATGACATATCAAAACAACACTAAATTAAAGTGCACTTTTTGTACAGAACGCCACTAGAATAATTTAAAACAAATAAATCACACTTTTGTGCATGATGTCACACAAGATGATTCAATAACTGTCCAAATAAAAATGAGCTGCATAATAGGAAATAAAATAGTGTATGTTCTTCGCTATGTAGTAGGTTCCTGCGGATGTTATCTCCTTCTGTTGTTGACCATATTTTTCATACCGTGTTGATGTGGAAATGGTTGCCTCGGCATTTTGTTGGTGTGGCACCGAACGTAGATGTTGACCTGCAGAGTTTCAAGCACTCTTCATTCTCCAGCGGGTGACTTTTCAAATGATGCTACATATCAGCAGTAATGCTACTTTTTGTAGCACCGCTTTTGCCCCACATTTGACAAATTACAGTTGTATGTTCGACATATTCCCGCTTGAAGCCTAACCATCGCCAGACGATGGACCCCATGCTGTTTTTCTTGGGAATTAATTCTTCCTTCATTTATTACCAGAGTCACACCTTCTTTCTCTCGTATTACCACTCGCACCACAGCTAACGTTACCCATGCCGCTACCTCTCTGCTCCGCAAGGGCGTATACGTATGTGACATATGTAAGAAGGTGTGCTTGTTTTATGTCTCTGTGAGAAGCAGAGACAAGACCTAGTGAGAAACGCCTGTAGTGTAATGCCCACAGTTAAAAGAACGTATACTCTAATATCACGATAAAGTAATTTTCTATATCCACAGAGACAAACCCTCGATATATCGAGTATATCCGTATATCGCCCAGCCCTAGGAATAACCCAACATTGTAGTAAGCATAACTCAGCTTTTGTGTTGGATAAATTAAACCCAATAGATGAGTTATGAATCAACCAACATTGAGTTAGCATAACTCAACTTTTGGGTTAAATAAATCAACCCAAAAGTTTGGTTGGGAATAACCCAACATTGAGTTGTCAGAACTAAGCTTTTTGGTTAAATAATTCAACGCAAACGTTGGGTTGAAAAAATTAACCGAAAATGTTGATTTAAAATAACTCAAATAAGGGGTTCGTCTTTTTCCGAACCAACAGTTGGGTTAAAATTTGGTTATTTTTTAACCAAACATTTTTTTGTGTGTACTTTCTATATGACGCGATCATTCATAAAAGCGTATCGCAAAGATGTCAAACTCAAGGCCTTTGGGGCCAAATCTGGCCCGCCATTTCATTTTACGTGGCCTACGAAAACCTGGAAATAATGTGCATCAATTAAAACAATTCATCTTTACGACTTAATGTACTCGTTATTTCAACTTTGAGACAAAAAATTTACTACATGCAACTGCATATCTTCTAAACAAGTATTATTTGGTTACCATAAATATATGTTTGAATATCTGCTTTCCACCTTGATTTATGATTCAAAGCCAGTTATCCATTATATTCAAATGCCTATTAAATAGTATAGTGATATGAAGAATAATCATGAGGTGGTTATGCATTTAAATACGCAGCAAGGCCCTCAATGAAAATGAGAAAAAAATACACCCCTGGCTTCTTCTTTTTTATGGTTTTCACTTCACCAAATCTGAGTAGAAAACAGCCTAACATGCAGTGTCTTGAATAAAGTAGCTTATTACCATTGAAATTCCAGTGACAATAAAGTACACATAGCACACATAATAGACTCAAAATAACCTAGAAAGTCAGAAATAGAGGGATCACTTAATGCAGTGGTTCACAACCTTTTCAGTGATGTAACCCCTGTGAACATTTTTTTAATTCAAGTACCTCCAAATCAGAGCAAAGCATTTTTGGTTGAAAAAAAGAGATAAAGAAGTAAAATACAGCACCATGTCGTCAGTTTCTGATTTATTAAATTGTATAACAGTGCAAAAATATTGCTCATTCATAGTGGTCTTTCTTGAACTATATGGAAAAAAAGATATGAAAATAACTAAAAACTTGTTGAAAAATAAACAAGTGATTCAATTAAAAATAAAAATTTCTACACATAGAAGTAATCATAAACTTAAAGTGCCCTCCTTGGGGATTGTCATAGAGATCCATCTGGACTCATGAACTTAATTCTAAACATTTCTTCACAAAAAAAGAAATGTTTTTATGGAATATGTCCACAAAAAATCTAGCTGTCAACACTGAATATTGCATTGTTGCATTTCTTTTCACAGTTAATAAACTTAAATTCATATTTTGTTGAAGTATTATTCAATACATATATTTATAAAGGATTTTTGAATTGTTGCTATTTTTAGAATATTTAAAAAAAATCTCAGGTACCCCTTGGCATACCTTCAAGTACCCCCAGGGGTACGCGTACCCCCATTTGAGAACATCTGACTTAATAAATGTGATCACTCCTCTACAGGTACAGGGCACACACGATAAATTGTAAACATATAGAGACTGTAACACTATTTATATCAACAACTTCTATACGAAAGGTATCCTTAAACTAGAAGAGGCAGTTCCTTAGGGAATTGCGTGTGAATGCTTCAATGCTGAAGTTCAACTAGGGACGGCGTGGTGCATTTGGGAGAGTGGCCGTGCCAGCAACCTGAGGGTTCCAGGTTCAATCCCCACCTTCTACCAACCTCGTCACGTCCGTTGTGTCCAGGAATAAGATACTTCACCCTTGCTCCTGATGGGTCGGGGTTAGAGCCTTGCATGGCATCTCCCACCATCAGTGTGTGGGTGAGTGAGTGAGTGAATGTGGAAATAGTGTCAAAGCGTTTTGAGGACCGTATTTTTCGGATTATAAGTCACATTTTTTTCATGGTTTGCAACTTATACTCTGGAGCGACTTATGTGTGAAATTATTAACATTACTGTAAAATATAAAATAATATTATTTATCTCATTCATGTAAGAGACGAGGCATATATTAGCAATCGTCACACACACACACGTCAACCAATAAAAATTTGGTGTAAGCGACGTACCAATAGAGGAGGAATTGGTGCATTGTCATGGAATGATTCAACATTAGGGCGCCCCTCTAATACGACGGTTGGGGAGACACTGGTATTAGTTTATAATCAACAATTGGTATTAAAAGAGAAGTTAGTCTGTCTCTGGGGGAAATGCTTTTCTTTCTGTGTTATGCCTGTGACGCTCTAGTGTTCGTCTGGACTCCGATATACAGAGCAAGTGAAGAAAAGAAGCACTTTTGACGAGGGACAATGTAATTAATCCAAAAAACAAAGAAGTACGGCAGGGAAGTGCAGACAGAGCAAACATGCATGAAGTGCAAAGCAAAGGGACAGTACTGGCATAAGAAGTATTGTGATTGGCATCTAGGGACAGGTGTGTCCGAATTGTTAATCAGGGACAGGTAAGGGGATCCAGTGCTCAAAACGCAGGAATAGAGGCAAACAGGAAGTGAAATGAAAAAATACAAATTACTGTATAGGTGGGAGTCTTTGGCCACCTAACGATTCGATTGCGATTACGATTCAAGAGCTACGATTTGATTAAAAATCGATTATTGTTGCATTTTTAATCTGTTTTACATTTATTATCGTTTCACTGAATAAGCGTTTTTCACTTGCAACTTTAAAAAAAACTATTCATTATGCATAAGAAACAGTTAAATTAATTCCAGATTTTTGAAATTAATAAAGCTAAAAGTTAAAGTACCAATAATTGTCACATACACACTATGTGTGGCGAAATTATTCTCTGCATTTGACCCATCACCTTTGATCATCCCCTGTGAGGTGAGGGGAGCAGTGGGCAGCAGCGGTGACCACGCCTGGGAATCATTTTGGTGATTTAACCCCCACTTCCAACCTTTGATGCTGAGTGCCAAGCAGGGAGGTAATGGGTCCCATTTTTATAGTCTTTGGTATGACTCGGCCGGGGTTTGAACTCACAACCTACCGAACTCAGGGCGGACACTCTAACCCAGCGTTTCTCAAAGTGTGGGGCGGGCCCCTCTGGTGGGGAATAGAGACATGACAGGTGGGGCGCGAGGAACGGGAGGAAATTTCACTGAATTTTTTTTTTTTTACTATGCTTTCATTTTCTATACACACTGTAAATCACTTTGTGATTCTGTCTGTGAAATCTGTTCTATAAATAAATGTAAATTACTTATTTTTCCTCAAGTCTTTAAATTTCTAGGTAGGAGCGAACGTTTGACAGACATAGCAACAGTAACTAGTGGGGGCGGGGCTAAGCGGAACAATCGTTCACGCGGATGGGTAGCAGGCTAATGTGGGGATCACAATTACACAAAATGGATAAATTTGTGACTCGCACCTCAAAGGTCATCGAGCCAGAGTCAGCGCCTGCGGAGAAACAAAAATCTGACGGGCTTAATCAACCAAAAAACCAACAGAAAAGAAAATATGAAGGGTATCTTGCTCTTGGATTCACGGCAACTGTGGTGGGGGCAGAGGAGAGACCCCTGTGTGTTCTGTGTCTAAAACCGTTAGCAGCAGACAGCATGAGACCCAACAAATTAAAGAGACACCTCGAGACCGCACACCCCAATCACATCAATAAGCCACTTGATTTATTTCAAAGAAAACTGGCAGAGTAGTTATTTTATTTATTATTGAACTTGATGCAAGTTATACCACAGCTGCACAGTTATTTGATTTATTATTGAACTTGGTGTTATTTTATGTTATTGAGTTTGAATGTATACAACTTGAATGTTACTTGATGTTCAATAAATTTGAAAATGTTAAGCTTGGCATTAGCGTTCTGTTGGGGCGATGGGGGCAGGTGGGGCTTGAAAACTCCCTCTTGTCCAAAGTGGGGGATGACAAAAAAAGTTTGCGAACCACTGCTCTAACCACTGAGTAGTGAAAATGCTGTGCAAAACTGGAACATAAGTAAAGGAGCTGGTTGGATCTTTCGGTAAGGTAGCTTGCTGCAGTCAGCCAAATTTTAGAACTGTCAGCATTACTTTACTTACAATAAATAAATTGATTATCAATTATTGACGTTTACTAGTCGATTTTATAATTGTCCATGTCCGAATTGCGATGCTTCTGAAAATCGATTATTTCCCCGACCTCTACTAATTTATTTACTGTCATGTGAGATCTTGACTATACCATCTAAAATAATTACTAATATTTCATGAGTGTGTCAATGATGTGATTTGTTGTACTCTTTTTCAGTTGTGTTGGTGTGGATGAGGATGACGCCCCAGACATTGACATATACCATTGTCCAAACTGCGAGAAGATTCACGGCAAATCCACATGTATGTACAATATTTTCAAAATCTCCATTTGAAAATATCTATAAATTTTTTTACTTGACCCATTACTGTCTACTTACTTTGTTGCACTCATTTGTATCAATGTTAGTGATGATTGATTTGGGTTTTCTGTTTTCAATTTAGTGAAAAAGAAAAAGAATTGGAGTAAACACGACACTGGGCAAAGCACGGATATCCGTGCAGTTCAGAATGGCAGTCAAGTTTTCATCAAGGAGCTCAGGAGTAGAACATTTCCAAGGTGAGCAAATATTTTTCTGTTTTTACAGATTATTATTGAATGTGTAAATTATTTTATACCCAAGGGTGAGCGTGGCTAAGGTGGTGCGGTATTACTGACTATGAGCGCCTTGGTCTGACTATGGTCCCTTTAACATTTTTAAAATGCTTTAATGTCGAGTTGGCTTTTCCTTTTTTATCGACAATTTCTTCGCTCTCTGCAGCACTCATTTTTAGTTTCTCTTCTCCCTTCATGCGAAGGATCAACAAGATGGCGCAACCAAACTGTTTATATTAAACAATGATGGGAGTATTTGGCAAGCACCGTTTTGTCCTACTAATTTTAGCGATCCCAGTTTGTCAACATGTACAAATTTCTCTGATGCTGCCACAGTATGACGTGTTTTATGCCACTCCATCTTTGTCTCATTTTGTCCACCAAACATTTTATGCTGTGCGTTAATGCACAAAGTTGAGCTTTGTTGATTTTATTGATTAGTTGGAGTGCTTATCAGGCATATTTGGTCAATCCATGACTGCAAGCTAATCGATGCTAACATGCTATTTAGGCTGGCTGTATGTACATATTGCATCGTTATGCCTCGTTTGTTAGTATATTTGAGCTCATTTAATTTAATTTACTTATGTACTCTGTGTATTTAATTTATACTTGCATGTCTCATGACTTATTGTCTGTATATAATATTGGCTGCATTTCTGAGAGTTGTTTGTGTGCCATGTTGTTCCAGACCACAGCAAATGTTACCCAGCTTGCAAAGTTTTTGATAAATCCATTAGAAGAAGACAGCCTGCCATTTCCTTAAACTTGGACACACACATCTACTATACCTTTGACCATTCTGAGCCAGTAATTTCCAGGAGTTATCTTATCCTGTGAGAAGCCTCCATTTTACTAATGATGTCCAATGTTGCAAAATATGTAAAATAAAAATTTAAATACAACATTTCTGTCATGAAGATTTGCGTGACCTTTTGATAGTAGGCTAATATGGACACTTACATCATGTGATGCCTTCACTATAACACTTACAGTATATAAGGCTTTTAATTTGTTGGTGTTTTTTTTGTATTTTTGGTCTAATATGGCTTTTTCAACATTTTGGGTTGCCGACCTCTGGTCTAATTCGACATACATTGATATTGTTTTATTGCCAGCCTTAATTTATATACATAGTTTTAGATGGACAAATGTACTAAACTCACATTTACAACATAAATACCCAAGACGAGACCTCACAAGATTAAACCGTCACAATATTTCTCGTTTTAATAACAATATGTTTGGCAGGCAGAACACAGAATATTTAGTCTACAGTACAGTTCTTTTGTGAGGTACTCTCCCGTCCAAAGGCAAAACCCAGCAACTAAATTTTGGTCAAAACATAGCTGATAATAATTTTGGAGTTCCTAAGTGATCTGCTTCACATTAGTCTATGCGATATTGTAATTTGTTCCGTAAGTAAGCTGTTACGCGCATGGCAGGACCTAGCAACTACCACATAACTGCGTAGATACAGCAGAAAAACCTAGTATCTCAAGGGACCAATCGGAGCTTCTTTGTCAGTCGCCTTATTGTCTTTAATGAGACATTTGCACGAATGGGGGCCAACGGTCAACCTGATTATCTGATTTTATGGCACGAGGGGATATTTGGAAGATTGGCCCAGGACGTTGCAAGCACCTTCATTAAATGTATTGTTCTTGATTCTTCCCCTTGCATACTCTTTTGGGCAGATAACTGTGGAGGTCAAAATAAAAACTGGACGCTGTACACGGTTCTTGCCCAATGTGCAAACGCAGAATGGGGCCCACCCGAGATTGTGATAAAATATCTGGAGAAAGGGCACACGTTCATGAAAGCAGATTCAATCCATGGCTCAATCGGCAAGAAAATGAAAGCTCAAGAAAACATCTATACGTTTGATTACTTTGAAGATCTTTGTAAGACAGCATCAAGATAGAGTGGTTTTCCTTTGTTTTCTCAAAATCAGCTAGAAGTGAGTTACTAGGTTTTGCCTTTGGACGGGAGTACTGTTGGTAGTACACAGTTTTTCTCCACTAGAGGTTGCTGTTGAATGACTTTTTGATTCGCTGCGCTTGACTTCAGAAACTTGTTTTGCAGTTAATAACATAAATGTTGCACCAATGCACATTCATCAGGAGGTTCTGATTGCTTCTGTGTCATTTACAGTGCGGATGACATTGTGGTGAAACTCAGCGGCAGTCAGCTGACGCTGGACTACCTCGAGGAGAACGGCTTTGAGGAGCCGGTCCTGGTTCAGAAGAAAGATGGTCTGGGCATGTCAATGCCTCCCCCCACCTTCTACATCAGTGATGTAGAAAATTATGTTGGTAGGAAACCATCTGCTATTATACAAATGTTGTTGCTCTACCTAAACATTCATATGAACTTGATTTGGACTGCTGTTTAAGTAATGTACTTCGGTCAAGTGTACTGATGTGTAAGGACCAATGTTCCTTCTAATTGTTCACGTGTGTGAGCAAACACAAAAACTCCCTGAGCGTTCACTGGAGCACATGTGAGCCACATCAGACATGGAACACCACATACCTGTCCCAAAGCGGAATTGATAACAAGTTAAATGTTTTATTTCAATAATCAAATGACAGCAGTAATTTTCATGACATTTTCTTCTAATATAAGTGATTTGGCCCACTTAAATGAATACAACAAATACAATCTTGTTTTTCATGAGCTGTGTGCTATAGTGTTTTATGTAGAGATGTCCGATAATGGCTTTCTTGCCGATATCCGATATTCCATATTGTACAACTCTTAAATACCGATTCCGATATCAATCGATACCGATATATACAGTAGTGGAATTAACACGCTATTATGCCTAATTTTGTTATCATGCCTAGCTGGATGCATTAAACAATGTAACAAGGTTTTCCAAAATAAATTAACTCAAGGTATGGAAAAAAATGCCATCACGGCACTGCCATATTTATTATTGAAGTCACAAAGTGCATTTTTTTTTTAACATGCCTCAAAACAGCAGCTTGGAATTTGGTATATGCTCTCCCTGAGAGAGCATGAGGAGGTTGATGTGGGCAGGGTTGGGGGGGGGGGGGGGTGTATATTGTAGCGTCCCGGAAGCGTTAGTGCTGCAAGGGGTTCTGGTTATTGGTTCTGTTGTGTTCATGTTGTGTTACGGTGCGGATGTTCTCCCGAAATGTGTTTATTTTATTTATAGTCCAGATGGGATTTGATTTTGTGCGCAGCATAGATTTGCTGTATGCAGAGGGCGTGTGAGCAATGCGCAATTGCGCAGGCGCACACCTTAAAGGGAACGTTGGTATGGACCACTTGGTCTGTCATTTTATGTTCTCTCGATTTATGTTCATTCATTTATTTACCTATTCCTTTATGTTCTCTTAATCTTTAAGATAATTTCCAACATAATAATTATACTGATAGCGATCTTTAATATCTGATTGGAGTCTGGACCATCCCTAATTTATACTTTGTTTACTGTACAACACTGGTCCCAATGCTATGTTGGGAAACATGTACATTTATTTGATTGTTCTCCGTTTTGTTTTTTTTGTGAATAATTGCATTCTCTTTGTTTCATTTCTAACATCCCAGGCCCCGATGTTGGCGTCGATGTTGTTGACGTCACAAAACAAACTGATAGCAAGATGAAGCTGAAGGAGTTTGTTGATTATTACTACAGCACAAACAGAAAAAAAGTATTGAACGTCATCAATTTGGAGTTCTCTGACTCGAGGTACACGCACACCTTAATGCACAGGTGTCAAACTCAAAGTCCAGGGGCCAGATTTGGCCCGCCACTTCCTTTTATTTGGCCCCCGAAAGCCTGGAAATAGTATGTATCAATAAAGTACTGTAACTGTTCTTACTAAATGTAAGAGATCGGTAGGTTGTGATTTCAAACTCCGGCCGAGTCATACCAAAGACTATAAATGGGACCCATTACCTCCCTGCTTGGCCCTCAGCATCAAGGGTTGGAATTGGGGGTTAAATCATCAAAAATGATCCCTGAGCACGGCCACCGCTGCTGCCCACTGCTCCCCTCACCGCCCAGGGGGTGATCAAGGGTGATGTGTGACAATCATTGGTACTTTAACTTTAACTTTAATCCTTCTTTGTATTTTGGGAGGGGAAAAAAATGTACTTCATGTAATCGCAAATGTTGTAAACTTAAATATTGTCTAATTATGCTAAATTAATATCATCAAACATTCAAACCATTTTTTTAAATTTAAATACATTTACTAATAATAATGATTTCAAAGCAAGTTATCCATCAATTTGTACAATGTAAAAGTCAAAGATTTCCTGGTAAAATTGAAATTTACTGTGGTTTTTACAGCATTTTTCTATAAATAAAACAAAACAATAGTTTTTTTTTTACCGTAATAAGCTGCGGTGCTGTTTGGCATTTACAGTAATATGCCGAAAAATCTACAGGTGTTAATTTGAGGTATAAAAAAAAACATAACTAACTGGCAGCCAAAATGGTATTGTAAAATTGCAGTTGTTTTTATTTACAGTAAAAAAACTAATGTAACTTTTACAATGAAATTATGGCAACTGAGCTGCCTTTTTTCTTTACCATAAAAACAGCATTACTGCTTTTCCATTTACAGTAATATACATTACATTTTGAGGTGACATTTTTACAACTTACCATATTTTTTTTTGCGTTTTAGTTTTTTTTAAATTTACTAATAAAATGCATTAAAAAAAATTTTAATGAGCATATTTACTGTTAGAAGCGGCCCCTGTGGCCAAACATAATTGTGGTGTGGCCCTCAGGGAAAACGACTTTGACACCTCTGCCTAATTGCAACATTTTACTGTTTGACTTGCTGTCGTCCATATTTGACCCTTTTTCTCTGCAACAGGATGAACAGTATTGTGGAGAGTCCTCAAATCGTGCGGAGGTTGTCTTGGGCAGAAAACTACTGGCCTGACGACGCTTTGCTTGGGAAGCCAAAAGTCACGAAATACTGCCTGATCTGCGTGAAAGACAGCTACACAGACTTCCACATTGAGTGCGGCGGTGCCTCGGTCTGGTATCACGTATTAAAGGTACAGTATAGTCCAGGGGTGGGCAATTATTTGTCCAAGGAAATACATCATTTTATTTTATAATTTTTTTTAACTTTTTTGCCCAAGTTTGTAAACACTACCAAAAACAACAAAAGATTTTGTGACAATAAAACAACAGATCTAATTATTGTAGTATCCACCATATACGGTTGTTATACCTGGTGTTATTAGAGATCTCCGATAATGGCTTTTTGCCGATATCCGATATTGTCCAACTCTTAATTACAGATTCTGATTCAAACCGATACCGATATATACAGTCATGGAATTTACACATTATTTATTGTGCCTAATTTTGTTGTGATGCCCAGCTGGATGCATTAAACCATGTAACAAGGTTTTCCAAAATAAATCAACTCAAGATATGGAATGGCCATATTTATTATCGAAGTCACAAAGTGCATTATTTTTTTTAACAGCTTGGAATTTGGGACATGCTCTCCCTGAGAGAGCGTGAGGAGGTCGAGGTGGGCGGGGTTGGGGGGGTTGTATATTGTTACGTCCTGGAAGAGTTAGTGCTGCAAGGGGTTCTGGGTATTTGTTCTGTTGTGTTACGGTGCGGATGTTCTCCCGAAATGTGTTTGTCATTCTTGTTTGGTGTGGGTTCACATTGTGGCGCATATTTGTAACAGTGTTAAAGTTGTTTATACGGCCACCCTCAGTGTGACCTGTTTGGCTGTTGACCAAGTATGCCTTGCAATCACCTGTGTGTGTGAAAAGCCGTAGATATTATGTGATTGGGCTGGCGCGCAAAGGCAGTGCCTTTAAGGTTTATTGGCGCTCTGTACTTCTCCCTATGTCTGTGCACACAGCGGCATTTTAAAAAGTCATAAATGTTACCTTTTGAAACCGATAATTTCCGATATCACATTTTAAAGCATTTATCGGCTGACAATATCGGCAGTCCGATATTTTGGGACATCTCTAGTTGTTATGGTCGATATATGTTTATCGTACCACCCACCTTTGTTAACCTTGAAGAACTCTACCTTATCCTTAGCAGCTGTTATGGCTTACTTAATCCTCCTATGGTGCTTGAAACTTGCACTATCATTGTTAGTGGTTTTTGGCACGGTAATCGCTAGCTAACAACAAACACACTAATCGCTAGCTTGCATCTGGCGAGATAATTACTAACTAACAACTAATACGCTTATTGCAAACTAGAAACTGGCGCGCTATTTGCCGGCTGACAGCTAGCCCCTTTATCATTAGCTGGGAACTGACGCGCTAATCGCGAGTTGGCAACTTACACGCTAATTGCTAGCTGACAAGTAGGGCACTAATCGCTACCTTGCTACTAGCACGCTAATCGTTGCTGACATCTAGTACCATAATTGCTATCTGGCTACTAGCAACCAAATCGCTACCTTACAACGAGCGAATTAATCGTTAGCTGGCAATTAGATTACTAATTGCTGGCTATCTTAAATACTAACATCTATACATCCATCCATCCATTATCTACCGCCTATTCCCTTTCGGGGTTGCGGGAGGCGCTGGCGCCTAACTCACAATAATATAATTATTCAAATTATTACAGTGAGTTGGGTGAAAGTGCCACTTTCATTTCTAACTTACACTGCAATGTATTGGATGACTGTTAATGGGTATTTACAAACATTTGTGGCAAAATACTATTATGAAAATAGGGACAGGCGGTAGAAAATGGATTGATAGAAAAATTTCATGATCCCCCCCTGCAGTACCTCGGCGACCCACTGTGGTTTTAAAAAAACAACAAAGACCATGGTGGAAATGCTCCTTGGATACATGGAATTCATGATGTCAACCTGTAACTTGACATAATAAATGCTTAGCAGTCTATCAAAAACTCTGCATTCTGAACAATCGATTAAATCCATCCATCCATTTTTTGAAGCTTATATTGACTTTTCTGAACACAACACAGAGCAAAGGTAAAGGAGATTTACTTACGTGAGCTGCAGACGTAAATGGCATACCTAAATACACGCAAAACTACACCTTCAAAATAAAAGCTTTTCTTTTTAGCATTTGTGTCAACAAATCATTTACTTGAAATTTATTTTTCAATTTGGATTAAGTTTACGTGCTTTGCCCATGTCTGGTCTAGTGCAGGGTTAGGCTTGTTACTACGCGATCGGTACCGGAAGAAATGATCGGTCCACGCATGCGCGAAGACCGAAAAACGGAAAGTTTGCGAGTGGAGTGTTCGTAAATCGAGGTTCGACTGTATTTTAACTTTTATTACAACAGAAAACAAACAGAAGTGTTGTGCTAAAACATTACCAAGGACAGTATACACCCTGGTTTCTGCCTGTTCGACCTGCTACCATCGGGCAGGCGCTACCGGTGCATCAGAGCCAGAACAAACAGGCTCAGAGACAGCTTCTTTCCCCGAGCTGTCACCATCTTGAACTCTAACTTATAATAAATAATTCACTCCTATACAATATCCTACCATAATACCCTACTGTGCAATATTACCCTTAAAGGCCTACTGAAATGAGATTGTCAGGCTTGGACTTGGATTGTTTGTGCTCCTTCGACGCAGAGGGAATATGGGACGAACCAGGCGTGAATTCAGGTACATAGTTTTAATTTTATTAATACTCAAAATACAAAAAAAAGGCAAACCAAGGACGCGCTCTGTGGCGGATAAAAATTTATATTATAACTTAGAACAAAAACAGCACAATGGCAATATTATCTACAAACAAACAAAAGATACTATCAAAGACATAAATACAAACAAAAACTTACTTGGCGTGGATGAATCAAAAAGCATGGCATGAAGTATGTAAGGCAATGAAAGTTAGAACGGCATGGGTAATGAAAGTTGATGTTCCCAGACTGATGGACAGAAAGAAATTGACTTAAATAGTGGCTGTGAATAATTAGGAACAGGTGCGGGACTGAGGGCATGGGCGTGACTAGGAGGGCAAGGTGAAAAGCAATGAGTTGTCATGGTAACAAAACAAACCAGGAAATGAAAAAACGGAACAAGAGTCCAGAAAACAAAACAAAACATGATCAAACATAAAACCAGATTTACAGACGTGACAGAGATTTTCTTATTTAAACAGGGATATCAGGTCCATTCTATGTGTCATACTTGATCATTTCGCGATATTGCCATATTTTTGCTGAAAGGATTTAGTAGAGAACATCCACAATAAAGTTAGCAACTTTCGGTGCTAAGAGAAAAGCTCTGCCTCTGCCTCCTCACATATTCACATTAATTTTAATGGGAGCCTCCAACAAAAAGTGCTATTCAGACCGAGAAAACGACAATTCCCCCATTAATTTGAGCGAGGATGAAAGATTCGTGTTTGAGGATATTGATAGCGACGGACAAGAAAAGAAAAAGAAACAAGTTAAAAAAAAAACGCGATTGCATTGGGACGGATTCCGATGTTTTTAGACACATTTACTAGGATAATTCTGGGAAATCCCTTATCTTTCTATTGTGTTGCTAGTGTTTTAATGAGTTTAACAGTACCTGATAGTCGGAGGGGTGTCTCCGCGGGTGTCTTGACGCCAATGTCTCAGGGGAGTCGACGGCAGCTATGGACGGCACAAGCTCAGCTTTTCTCCGGTAAGAAGCGACTTTTTAACCACAATTTTCTCACCAAAACCTGCTGTTGACATTCGGTCGGGATCCATGTTCGCTTGACCGCGCTCTGATCCATAGTAAAGTTTCACCTCCAGGAATTTTAAACAAGGAATCACTGTGTGTTTGTGTGGCTAAAGGTTAAAGCTTCCCAACTCCATCTTTCTACTGTGACTTCTCCAAAATTAATTGAACAAATTGCAAAAGATTTAGCAACACAGATCTCCATAATACTCTGTAATTATGCGGTTAAAGCAGACGACTTTTAGCTCTGTGTGTGCGCAGCGCTCATACTTCCTAAAAACCTGTGACGTCTTGCGTACACGTCATCATTGCACGACATTTTCAAGACGAAACTCCCGGGAAATTTAAAATTGCAATTTAGTGAACTAAAAAGGCCGTATTGGCATGTGTTGCAATGATAATATTTTAGCATTGATATACAAACTATCAGACTGCGTGGTGGGTAGTAGTGGGTTTCAGTAGGCCTTTAAAGTGCAATACATCCGACACTGTTATCACTCCGGTACTCTTGTCTTGTTCTGTATATTGTACAGTATTTTGTATATTGTACAGGATTGCTTAATAATTTTATTGGATAGTAGTCTATGTATTTCAATTCTTAGTTTTATGTTTATTACTTCTTGAGTTATTTATTTTTATCCCATATTTGTTCCCGCTACCGCACCTTAAGTTGGAGTCCTTTATCTCGTTATATACGAATATAATGACAATAAAGTCCATTCAATTCGATTTTATTCTATTCTATTCTATTCTACTATATGGAATGATCCCAACAATGCATGCCATGTATTTCCAGGGGGAGAAGATCTTCTTTCTCATCAAGCCCACTTCTGCCAACCTGTCGCTTTTCGAGCGCTGGAGGTCGTCGTCCAGTCACGGTGAAATGTTTTTTGCCGACCAGGTGGACAAGTGTTACAAATGCCCTCTCAAGCAAGGACAGACGTTGCTCATTCCCTCAGGTGAGAACGGCCAAACTGCAGTTCAAGTCTGGGCACACTTCCTCCGCCGTCTCAGTGACAGTGTGTGTACTGTTACTCAAATACAACAAGCCTGGGCAATTATTTTGACTCGGAGGGCCAAATTTAGAGGAAAAAACTGTGTCTGGGAGCCGGTATATCTATTTTTAGGAACACTAATACAATACTTCACAATAATGTCTGATTGAATGCTGAAAACGTTATGACAGACCGCCTTGAAAAAGAAATGGAAAAAAAAAAAATTCTACTAAATGAGACACCCAGAATGTACATGAAAATTAAGAATGTGGGATTTACAATATTAACTATTAACGCTAAAACACTGAATATTTACATATGAACGTCACCCCCCCTCTCGATCGACATATTATACAATCAATCGAAACGCAACAAAAATGCAACAAACACAGTCAAATATAAACGTGAAGGGTAAAAAACCCACCACCTACAATCTGATATATCTGATATATCAATAAGCTTTAGAACTTTGTTGTAAAAATGTCCTTCCGCGTCTGTCCCTTACACCCGCATTTCAGGGTGACACTCTGGAAACACTTTGTGGAAATGCTCTCCACCCACACCGCTTGGTGCCTCGTCTGAGCTGCTGTGATTTAGATTACCACAGTAACTAATTAGATTACCATAGTAACTAATTAGATTATCATAGTAACTAGTATATCATGCAAAAGGGCAGATTCCAACCATTGAAATTCTTTGTATGGTTCAAGACTATCGGTCATTTAAAAATATCACTGCACATCATAATAACAGCTACAGTTTCCATCTTAAGGATATAAAAAAAATGATTTGGGAATGTCCGGGGGGCCAGATTGAAAAGCTTAACGCATGCGGATTTGCACAGGTTTAAAATACAGTATGTATGTAATAATTGATTATATATTAAACATGTTGAAATATGTTACCATAGATATTGTTTTGAATCAGTAAAAGAACAGTAATGTGAGTCATTTGTTCAAACAACACAGCTGTTTGCTGGACCATGCCACTCATATATGAGAAAATGCAATATGTTCTATACATGCCAAACATGGATAGAACATATTGTTAACATAGTTCACCTTCAGGGCATAAATACAACCAGGACTAAAATAATCTGGTTTAACTAAATCCACACTAATCTAATTGCTTACTGAGATGTCACTTAAAAGTGCAACTGCACATTTTAATGGAATGTTTTTTACTATTCACAATCGTTATGTACGACGAGCACACATTTTTCTTTTTTTGTGCATTCGACAAAACCCAAAACCAGTCAAGTTGGCACGTTGTGTAAATCGTAAATAAAAACAGAATACAATGATTTGCAAATCTTTTTCAACTTTTCCACTTTGCATCTGTCCACCATAGATGAGATTAGGCCCAGCGGAGCCTGCGGCGTTTCTGGGTGTTGTTGATAAATGGCTTTCGCTTTGCATAGTACAGTTTTAACTTGCATTTATAGATGTAGCGACCAACTGTAGTTACTGACGTTGGTTTTCCGAAGTGTTCCTGAGCCAATGTAGTGATATTCTTTACACACTGATGTCGCTTTTTGATGCAATACCGCCTGAGGGATCGAAGGTCACCTTTTAATAATATTACGGACCGTAGATGGTGATATCCCTAAATTCCTTGCAATAACTCCTTCTTAAACTGTTGGACAATTTGCTCAGGCATTTGTTCACAAAGTGGTGACACCCACCCCATCCTTGTTTGTTAATGACCGAGCTTTTAATGGAAGCTGCTTTTATACCCAATCATGACACCCACCTGTTCCCAACTAGCCTGTTCACCTGTGGGATGTTCCAAATAAGGGTTTTTGATGAGCATTCCTCAACCTTTTCAGTCTTTTTTGCCACTTGTGCCAGCTTTTTTCAAACATGTTGCAGGCATCAAATTCCAAATGAGCAAATATTTGCAAAAAATAACAAAGTTTACCAGAACGTTAAATATCTTGTCTTTGCAGTCTATTCAATTGAATATATAAGTTGAAAAGGATTTGCAAATCATTGTATTCTGTTTTTATTTACCATTTACACAACGTGTCAACTTCACTGGTTTTGGGTTGTGTAATTCAGAAATAAACAGTAGCAAGATAGAGCTAACAATAAAGGTAATGGGATTTGCTCTATTCCGCCTATAAAGTACTCTAAAAACCTCCAAAAAACCTCGATCAAGGTTTTATTAACACGCTGTGAGTATATATGTAATGTAGTAACAGGCGCATCTATAATAACTTGTAATATTTACATATTTTGCAGATTTTAAGCATATGGTGGAAAATGTATTTCACAGACATCAATATGTTCGCTATTTCCTTTAACCACAACAAATACTACTAATCATTGCAGACTTTGTGAGAGACAACATAGACTACTTTGGGACAAATGATGATCCAGAACCTCATAATTTTTATCCAGAATTTAAGGAGGATTATCTACAAGTTTAAGAAGATGAGTAATAAGCAGTTCCAACACTAAGCATCATGCAACAGTATTGCTAAGTGCTAAAGAAGATATACAAACTACGGACATAATAAAACAATCACTTACTGTACATTGTCTGCTCTTACTGGGATTTCGCCTGATGGGATGTTTACATCTTCCTGTTCAGATGAAAAATAATCATAATCCTCACGCAGGTTTAAAAAAAAAAAGGTGGCGCAAACGAGCTACTAGGGCTGGCATGGCGTAGTGGGTAGAGCGGCCGTGCCAGAAACCTGAGTGTTGCAGGTTCGCTCTCCGCCTCTTGACATCCAAATCGCTGCCGTTGTGTCCTTGGGCAGGACACTTTACCCTTGCCCCCGGTGCCGCTCACACTGGTGAATGAATGATGAATGAATGATAGGTGGTGGTCGGAGGGGCCGTAGGTACAAACTGGCAGCCTCGCTTCCGGCAGTCTACCAAAGGGCAGCTGTGGCTACAAATGTAGCTTACCACCACCAGGTGTGAATGAATGATGGGTTGCCACTTCTCTGTGAGCGCTTTGAGTATCTAGTAATAGAAAAGCGCTATGTAAAATCTAATCCATTATTATTATTATTATTACATAAAATCTAATCCATTATTATTATTATTATTATTATTATTATTATTATTACTTTTCATGTATTTCTCGCCATCTCCGGGTTTAAGGCCAATGTCAAAGTTGTCCAGCATCTTTGTTTTTAAAGGGAAATCCTCGGCCCAATAGAAACTCCCATTTAGCTTCATTGTTAGCAACCACGTACATGACATATATTACAAATTAGAATGCACAAAAAAGACAGGCATATATTGCTTTGCCTTACTTAAGGACTGTGAATGATTGGCGAAATTCCCTAAAAAAGTGCAGTTCCCTTTTAACTTCGGTTTAAGTAAGTCCAGACTACAGAGTCTCAGACGAAGTTAATCAACAACAAATAAGATCATGTCTTTGAAGCCAACTTATATTAAGGATGTACACATGGTGCAAAGGTTTAGGGCAGTGGTGTCCAAACTACGGCTCGCTGGCCAAATGCGGCCTGCCATTGTCTTTAATTTGGCTCGCAAGACGGCACAAGTTCAATAAATAATCTGACCGGACTGTTCATTCAAATCATATATAAATATTTTGTCGAATGATTGCTGTCATTTTGCCACCCATCAGGTGGCAAATAAAAGTAACTCTGCCTTTAATTGTACTTTCAAGCCATCAAATAACAGCATTTACTAATCTCACCCAGTCCAAACAATCCTCCCTAGTCATGATGTAGTAATAAAAAAATCAATCAGTGTAAAAATTCAAGAAACATGGTCACACCTAACACAACCTGCCCCTTGAACTTTGGCTATTATTAAAAAAACATCAAATTAACATAAAAACAACAAAATGACATTTAAATCCGTTATAAGGAATAATGGGAAAAATGCAAAACACTCTCTTCTAACTTATTCATGTTTGGCGAATTTTAGCTGCTTGATATTTCTGATTGAATAAAAAAACTTAAAGAGGTTATCACGAAAGTCAACAAGGTAGGAGTTGAACGTTTACATGCTCTTAATAACCAATTAGTTATTAATTGTATATCCATTATACTATTATAATAATATGTACTAGTGATTTTTGTTTAAGCCTAGTGCGGTGCACCAGTCAAAAGGTTTTGGACAACCCTCGTTTAGAGTGTACTTAAAACCTGAAATTTAATTTTTCAGCTCACATTTTAGCAGTGTGTACTGTATGTGTGTGGGAGTGAAGTTAATTTAGGATGGAGACAAAAAAAATCATAAATAGTTTGAAAAACCTAAGTGTAAGCAAGACGTAACTTTTAAATCAAATGAATTCAAAGTATCCCATGAATGAAGATAAATATGATTCAACTACAGAAACTAAAACAGGAAATGCATCGAAGGAAATTTTGAATCAGTACAGCTCATGTGGCCGAGTCGTTAACACGTTGGCTGCACAGTCAGGAGGTCGAAGGTTTGAGTATCTGTTTCTATTAGGCCACCCAATCACTCCACAATGTTCCCGTAATAAAATTATGATTAACAACATCAGGGTAATTAAAGTAATCTTTTTTGTTTACATTTTGCTTTGCAGACTCTGTGTTCTATTTCACAGACTGCTGAGTCACTCACACCAAATAAATACATCTATAAAAGGTTCCACATGCCAAAAAAGCTGAAGGTGATAAGCACTTGTAAGAAAAGGGGTATAGGGGTTACCCTTACTGAATTACATTAAAGCTTATTATTTATGGAGCGCAATTCAAGCACAAGGTAAATCAAAGCGCTTTACTGATACATAAAATGATGACATTTAAAATCCTAAATGAAAATAAAATCATCATAAAACCTGGCCTTAGTGTCTATGTTTTGGTTAATGTAATTTAAAATAAGTAAAACATCAATAAAGTATTGGTTTTCTTATTTAGGTTAAGGTTACAAGGAAAACTTCAAACATTGAATTTACCATGAATTGATTAACGTGGACCCCGACTTAAACAAGTTGAAAAACTTATTCGGATGTTACCTTTTAGTAGTCAATTGTACGGAATATGTACTGTACTGTGGAATCTACTAATAAAAGTTTCAATCAATCAATCAATGATGTTAAATTCATAAAATCACAAGTTGATTCAATGTCATTGAAAAAAATAAGCTTCAAAACATATAAACTTTTCCCGCTATTCTCTGAAAAGCCATTTTAGGCCACAACAGTTGCAAAGAAAGACAACAAAATCCTGGAGGAACTGATATACGGTAGTGTGTATCACATGTAGATAGATAAATATAAATACCGTATTTTCCGGACTATAAGGCACACTTAAAATCCTTTAATTTTCATAAAACTCGACAGTGCGCCTTATGACCCGGTGCGCCAAATTTACGGAATCATTTTGGTGGTGCTTACCGACCTCGAAGCTATTTTATTTGGTAAATGGTGTAATGATAAGTGTGACCAGTAGATGGCAGTCTCACAAGAGATACGTGTAGACTGTAATATGATGGCAATATGACTCAAGTAAACAATATCAACATTTTATATTTTCCATTGAAAATATAGAATATTACACGCGGCGCACAAAAATCTATCAAAATGTTGTAGTACTACTTTGGTAAGCTACAAAACCGCACCGCTCGATGGATTGTACTGTGCTTCAACATACGAGTAATATTATGGTGTGTGTATAAGGTAAGACATTATGTGACATTTTGTTTCGCAATAATATGCAAAAGCAACTTTTCTTACCTTCTGGTACCTGCTGATCTGTATTTGGGATCTGCATAAGTCCTGAAAAATTGCGCCCGTCCGCCTTTGTAGTCACCTTAGTCATAAGCTTCTTCTTTTTCTCTACTTTCTTGTTATGGGACATTCATCCTGTTGCTATTTCTAATATAAAGTAGTGTAAAGTTCTTACTTATATCTGTCGGTAAACTCGCCATGAAAGTACTAAAACATACCGGTGTAGTGAGTTTACATTATTCACCCAAGGAACTTTAGTTATTAGAGAGTTCCGGTCGGACATTTTTTGACGGGACACATCTCCTGTGTTGTTGCACTAGTGAGCCACGTATGAGGAGATGCTGCTCCGTTATTGATTGAAGTAAAGTCTGAATCTCATTAAAAAAGTTAGCACCATATTTTGACACTTCTTCCACTCCCGTCCTTGCACGCTACACCGCTACAACAAGGTGCCAAAGGTGAGCCACCTAAATAAGACCGCCCACAAAACTGCGGATCCTGAAGCATCTAGGCAACATTTTGACCAAAGAACCACCATTACATGTTATGTAGACCACAAGGAATTATTTTACATTTAGAAAAAAATAATAAAATATGACCCTTTTAATGCGGTGCGCCTTTTGTATGAAAAAGACCTGATTACACCCGCTCATCGGCAGTGCGTCTTATAATCCGGTGCGCCCTATAGTTCGGAAAATGCGGTGCAGTACTGTATACATTTTAGATGTCTCATAATTCTAATATAAATTCTTGGTCATTCTAAACATGTAACCTGAAAATTTTGAAAGGAGTCTAAAAAATATAAAATGGTTTTACATTGAATGTTGTGTACTTGTTCTCAGGTTGGATCAACGCAATACTGACGCCGGTTGACTGCTTGGCATTCTCTGGCCATTTTGTCCACAACCTGAGTGTCGAGATGCAAATGAGGTTTCTAATTCATGTTATATTGTTATATTAAAGAGGAGGGGTTTATTTGTGTGACAACATTTAAATACTGTAAAAGAAAGCCACAGGAAAATCATATTAAAACATTAAATAATTTGCAGGCCCCAAGCAGTCCTTTCATATTGTGCTGGAGTTGGGCAACTATTAGTGTTTGTCATGTCAAAGATTAACAAACAGCGTGTTACGATATCACATGGTGGCTGTTGGCGTGACCCCAGGTTTCAGAGAGGGTAGGCGACGTGCAGGTGAATTAATTATTCACTAGTTTGTTCCCCTGTACATTTCTTACCTTCACTGCATCCTGCTCTTTGGTCAAGGTAGTAGGCCACAAATTGTTATTATTTTATATTTATTATTTGCCTTTATGATTACAGTATTCGCTTTGAGCACATATAAACCCTCTATATAATTCCACTTTGCTCATATTTCGTCTGATGACATTTTGACAATGCACATTTGAGTTTTGACGAATTCTTCCCGCCGACTTTCTTTAGAGCGTACGAAATTGAGAAGCGGCTCAAGGTGAAAACACTCAACCCCTTCCCCAACTTTGAGACCGCATGCTGGTATGTGGGACGCCATCTCCTTGAGCGATTCAAAGGTGAACACTTGATGTTAAAAAAAAAAAAGCCATGTCGTATTTCTCTGTACAACCAGTGTTTTTTTTCAAGTATGGCAGCTATTACATTACAGTGGAAAATTCACAAAAGCGGAAAAAAACAGTCAAAAATGTGTGACAGCTGCGGCCTGCACCCTTCCAACAGATGCTCGCGTATTATTGCAGTCATTTAAGCAATGAATTGCAGAGTTCACAGATCATACTTCAAAAGGTTTGGCCGAACAAGAATCACTTGCTCCATTAGAAAATTAAACACCACTCAGTTGTTTATAGTTCCAGCATTTTATCCATGCATGTGTGTGTTTTGCACACTCTTTCAGACCCACAAGGCCTTGTCATTAATAGAACATTAGTTTGTGAGCTTTCTAAGTGCAAGGGAAAGACTCCTAATGTTTTCAGAAATTCACATGGCGAGGAGGCTATTTTTTGAAACACTGGTTTTGGTATTAGCAACTTGAAGAAGAAATCCACACTTGAATGGCATTCTTAGGATTTCACTCAAAGTCAGTCAGACAGTCAGAAATACTTTGAGGCGGTCATAGCTCGGTTGGTAGAGCGGCCGTGCCAGCAACTTGAGGGTTCCAGGTTCGATTCCCTTCCGTCGCCATCCTAGTCTCTGCCATTGTGTCCTTGGGCAAGACACTTCACCCACGTGCTCCCAGTGCCACCCACACTGGTTTAAATGTAACTTAGATATTGGGTTTCACTCTGTAAAGCGCTTTGAGTCACTAGAGAAAAGCGCTATATAAGTATAAATTCACTTCACTTTATTAATCCCCAAGGGGAAATTAAGATTTTCAGCACAATCCCATTCAAGATCAGACAAACATTACAGGGAGACAGAACAGGATCGTTGACGGATTTGCCAACTTCCGGCGCCCCTTCCAAAAAAGGTGAAATACAGGTAATCGGTCGAAGCCTGGGCCCCTGGATTGGGGGTCGATACTGAGGCCAAGGGAAAAATCAACTCATAGCTATAGCACACATCCCTCTTTCATGTGTGTAAGAGGGAAACATCAAAGGACATTAAAGACATTAAAAGAGCAGAGCTGATGCAACCAGCCACTTCCACATACAGCCATGAATAAAAAGTAAAAGAAACATATACACTTTGATGGCCTCTGCGGTGTTCCATGCCATCGTATGCTGGGGTGGAGGCAGCATGGCCAGAGACAGGAGCAGACCCAACAAAGCAACCAAGAGAGCCGACTCCACTCTCGGCCGCCCACTAACTCAGCCAGTGTCCAGTCCGCATGGATGAGTGAGGATGCGTCTAAGGAGACTGAAACGTCCTATACCTGCTCATTCAGCCAAAACACTGTGAAGCTGGTCTGTCCCGGCGCTCAGCGCCAGCTCCACAGCCCTGTCTCTTCATCCACATCTCCTCCACATCTCCTCCAGTCTCTCCGAACGGACTCTGGTGTGGCAGAGACCCAGCAGCTGGTCTCCATGGCCAAAAGGTTCCCGGGAGGCAGATCCAGAGTCCACAAAAAAGCACAGCAGAAGTCACGAAAGTGCCACCCCTTGTCACACTATATATATATATATATATATATATATATATATATATATATATATATTAAACAAGAGGGAAACACAGAGCAGGGCTTTGGTTCATGCATTTCGGCATTGGACATCTGGCATTTTGACTGACGAGTCTGTCCAAAAAAAAAACTAAAATCAATTTTTGTGGACAAATATACAGAGCACATATTCAGTATATGACTTAAACCCAGTTTCCAGTTGAGAACAGAAGAGGTAAATAAGTTCAAATGGATGCCACGGTAACATTTTGCATTTCAATCCATCAATCAATCAATCAATTAATGTTAATTGTTACAGCCTTTAATCACAATTGTCTCCAAGCCCTGCACAAGCCACAAGGACATCCTCAGCTCAGATCCAATATCCGGGCAAGGTAAAACGCAACCCAATGGGATACAATGAGAAACCTTGGAGGTGACCGCAGATGTAGGGGACACCCACAATCTAGAGTACGGAGTACTCCATTGCATCCGGTCACCCACATCTGCGGTCCTCTCCAAGGTTTCTCATAGTCATTCACATTGACAACCTACTGGGTTGTGTGTTTTTCCTTGCCCTTATGTGGGTTCTGAACCGAGGTTGTCGTTGTGGCTTGTGCAGCCCTTTGAGACAGGGCTATATAAATAAACATTGATTGATTGATTGATACTGGAGCTGGAATAGAAAACGTTCTACAGCTCGCAGACTTTTTTGGGGCTGTAGGAATCGCTACTAAGCCGGAGTTCTTAGAACGCAGTTTTCTCAAAGTGAACAATCAATTATTCAGTTCAACAGCAGAAACATATTCGCAAATTTAAAAATCATCCCAATATTTGAGCCAATTATTTCGATGACATCACACTTTCATAAACATGCATTGATACTAAGAAAGGGATTCATTTTGAACTGAAGTGCATCAACAGATGACCAAATGTGCGGGAAACATCACATTGTAAAAGTGGTTTACCTTTTTTTTTCCCACTTTGCTTTCCTCACTGAATAAGATGTCTATTAATACACAAATTCTTTAATCAATTTGCTGTCTGGATTAGAAAATGGTAAACCTAATTACTATGAGTGACATTGGATAAAGAGAGGAAGTATGAAATAACATCTGCTTTTATGATTAAAAGAAATATTGTTTAGGCAGTACCCTGAATTATAAGATAATTGTGTTTGTTTTTTATTCCTGGGTTTATACTTTTAACATTTAAACACAGGAAGTGAGAAAATGACTAGCTGCGCGTCTTCCTTCTTTCTTTTCAGACGTGTTGAATTGTCACAATATACAAACTCCAACACCAGTGAAGTTGGCACGTTGTGTAAATGGTAAATAAAACAGAATACAATGATTTGCACATCCTTTTCAACTTATATTCAATTGAATAGACTGCAAAGACAAGATATTTAATGTTCCAACTTAGAAACTTATTTTTTTTTTGCAAATATTTTTTAACTTAGAATTTAATGGCAGCAACACATCGCAAAAAAGTTGCCACAGGGGCATTTTTACCACTGTGTTACACGGCCTTTCCTTTTAACAACACCCAGTAAACGTTTGGGAACCGAGGAGACCAATTCTTTAAGCTTTTCAGGCGGAATTCATTCCCATTCTTGCTTGATGTACAGCTTAAGTTGTTCAACAGTCCGGGGTCTCCGTTGTCATATTTGACACTTCATATTGCGCCACACATTTTTAATGGGAGACAGGTCTGATGTCGCTTTTTGATGCAGTACCGCCTGAGGGGTCAAAGGTCCCTAATATCATCGCTTACGTGCAGTGATTTCTCCAGATTCTTTGAACCTTTTGATGATATTACGGACCGTAGATGGTGAAATCCCTAAATTCCTTGCAATAGCTGGTTGAGAAATGTTCTTAAACTGTTGGACAATTTGCTCACGCATTTGTTGACAAAGTGGTGACCCTCGCCCCATCCTTGTGTGTGAATGACTGAGCTGCTTTTATACCCAATCATGGCACCCACTTGGTCCCAATTAGCCTGCTTACCTGTGGGATGTTCCAAATAAGTGTTTGATGAGCATTCCACAACTTTCTGAGGTTTTTTTTGCCACTTGTACCACCTTTGTTGAACATGTTACAGGCAGCAAATTTCAAATGAGCTAATATTTGCAAAAAATAACAGTTTACCAGTTCGAACTTTAAGTATCTTGTCTTTGCAGCCTATTCAATTGAATATAGGTTGAAAATGATTTGCAAATCATTCTATTCTGTTTTTATTTACCATTTACACAACGTGCAAACGTCACTGGTTTTGGGTTTTGTAATATGATGTTCATTATTGTATTGTGTTAACGTGCGACATAAAAATGATCATTTTTAGGTTTAATTGTTTTAATGTTCGTTTATTTATGTGTTTATCTATGTGTTTTACAATGTATTCCTGTCATATTTATACACATACTCTATATCTTTGGTGATTTTGTCATTTTTATTTATATTTTGTTTGTCAAACTGTGTACGTGTAAGACAAGGCGGCCAGAAAAATGAAAACACCAACATTTTCAGTTAAATATGAACTTGTGCCTGACTTCCTATAGTCGTCGAACAGTCATTATTAACTTCAATTGGACTTTTGTGCAGGTTTACATAAAGCAAATAAACAGCCTGCGCCGTACCTGATCCATGGGGCAAAAATCATCAATGGAGCCTTCAGGTCATGGACTAAAAAACAGGTATGGAGACATGTTTCTGCAGCATTATACTGTATCCACGTATTGACAAAGGATTGTTTTTTCCTCCCACTTGTCAGGCTCTCTTAGAACATGAAGATGAGCTTCCAGAGAACATGAAACCGTCGCAGCTCATTAAGGATCTTGCCAGAGAGATTAGACTGTCAGAGGTATTATATTTTGGTACAAATATTAAAAGAAATATATATATATATATTAATATTTAAAAAGATACTCAAGCTTGATATGAAGTGTATGGTAAACAGTATTTATACAGTGCTGGTATTTTTGCTTACAAGTTAATTTGATCCTGTGATGCAGCTTGTAACCTTAAATACTATATCAAAACAACATTCCCCAATGAAAGGAATTAAAATCAGTTTATTCTTAGCTTGCCAAAACAGCCCAATTTAGCATGTAACATGCCTTTCAAAAAACACAAAACTTCCAGATCAAGGGTTCTTAACCTTTTTGACCTCAGAGCCCAACTTTTCCAATATTAACACTGAATTAGTAATCTTACAGTAGTACTCTTAATTTTAATCATACAATCCAACCTATTAATAGTTTTCCAACCTTGTCAAATGATGTGAAAGCATGTGTTAATCCCAAAGATTATTATCAAGACTTAGGTCAGGCTGACTACAAAAATAAATACTAATCAATAAGGGTGTAACAGTACACAAAAATGTTGGTTCGGTACGTGCCTCGGTTTAGAGGTCACAGTTCGGTTCATTTTCGGTACAGTAAGAAAACAACAAAATATAAATTTTTTGGTCATTTATTTACCAAATTTGTAAACAATGGCTTGATCCTTTTAACATTGGGAACACTATAATAATTCTGCCCACGTTAAACTGCCTCAAGTTGTTGCTTAGATGAAATAAAATGACACAACTTTTCTTCTACATATAAAAAGTGTAACATTAAACAGTTTCAAGTCAACTCATCATGCTTAATTTGTTACAGCATTGGGGATGCCTGTTGTTGAATTTTTATTATGTAAATGTTATATTTGTATCAACATGTGATAGCAGGGACCCTGCCATTCAAAACTAGGCTGCTACATTACTAATGATTAATGTAACTATAGCTGAAAAATAGTACAATAGCAATAGGAGAGACTATTCATCCCTAAACACCATGGAGTACATGTAGACTTTATGATGCACTTACATTATTATATACACTATCACAGACAGAAACTCTTCATTTAACATAATATCCTTTTTTGCTGCTTCAATACACCTCAATCAACACTGTCCGTAACACACACGCACGCACACACAAACACACACACACCGCAAAATGAGCTAACGTTACGCTAAAAGCTAACTAACCTTCACCTAAAGCCAGGACTGCGAGTGAGCTGAGCTGAGTTTGTTTCCAGAAGGTCAACGGGCTCATAGTGATGTTTAGAAAGTAGTTGACTTGGAAGTGTTGAGTATAATTTGGGGAGAGTCCGTTGCTTTCCTGCTAAACGCCTATCTGCTCGACGCTGAAGCGCTGACGACATGTGCTCTGAATACGCACTGCTGATTGGCTTGTTATCGCTACTGTTGTAACCAATCAGATGGTTGTGTGGGAGGGACAATGCAGGGTGCTGGGCAGGAGACAGAGGCAGAACAGAGCGGAGCAGCTTGTTAAGACTTTAGCATAGGCGGCTACTTCATATGTTCGTGTGGAACTGGTTCGGTACTCCTCCGCACCGAACCGGAACCCCCGTACTTAAACGGTTCAATACCAAGTATGTTTTGCATTCACTTATGTGTGTGTAAAAGTCGCATATATTATGTAATTGGGCCGGCATACTGTTTGAGTGGAGGAAAAGCCGACGTGACGACAGGTTGTAGAGGACACTAAAGGCAGTGCCTTTAAGGCACGCCCCCAATATTGTTGTCCGGGTGGAAATCGGGAGAAATTTGGGAAAATGGTTCCCCCGGGAGATTTTTTTGGGAGGGGCACTGAAATTCGGGAGTCTCCCGGGAAAATCGGTAGGGTTGGCAAGTATGCTTATACCACTTTAGACCTAATTTTTCCTTTAAAGAAAATTCTCCTCTGTTTATTTGATGTTGCCATTTCTGCCACAAGTGGTGAAAAAGTGTATTACAACATAGTCCTGCTATACCAGGGGTGTCAAAACTCATTTTAGCTCAGGGGCCGCATGGAGGAAAATCGGTGCACACGCGGGCCGGACTATTAAAATCATGGCATTAAAACTAAAAAATAGAGACAATGTCAATTGTTGTCTTACTTTGGCCAAAAATAGAACAAAGACATTCTGAAAATATTACAATAAATCTATTGATAAAAATACCGGCAGCGGGAACGTTTCGATCCATGAAGGAAAGAAGAAAGTTAATTAATATGTATAACTAAATACATTTACATGTGCATAAACAATTGTTTTCTCTTGTAAAAATATTTTAATGAATTAGGTAATGTTTATGAAAACCTTCTTCCAAAACACAATATAGAATGTGAGATATAACAAGATAATGCATACATTTATCATTTGTTTTCAAAACGCTTACACAAAACAGGGACAACATTTGAATGACTTGATGTGGCCCATGTTACCAAAATGTATTTTGGTACCAGTACTATTGGTATTGGGACAACACTGTTGTTAACAGTATATTCATTGTGCATATGTCCATACTTTTAGAACAGGCTATATATTCATTCCATTGCAGATGCTCCAGTATTCATCAACAGGTAGTTTGTCCTCCAAATTCACCGTAAAAAGTAAATAAAACACATATGACAGTATAACCTAACTAAATACATAAATATGACATGCACAGCGTGTAAGCCTTACAAAATGTCATAAAATGAAGATACATGTAATATGAGTTGATTAACGTGGACTCCGACTTAAACAAGTTGAAAAACTTATTCGGGTGTTACCATTTAGTGGTCAATTGTACAGAATATGTACTGTACTGTGCAATCTACTACAAAAAGTCTCATTCAATCAATCAATGAATTAGTTTACCTCGTTAGCTGCATGCTGTATGAAGGAATTAAACAGCTGAAAAGTTTGTTTTCTCTTCTGGGTGTAATTTGCAACAATGAGTGATAGCAGTGCAACAATACTTCCGGTAAACGTCATTTCAAAATAAAAGCATCTTTAAACTTCAAAATAATACCACACATTTGACGTATATATATCACAACTCTTAATAATGAAATACATGTATATATGAAACAATTACAATGATAGGCTGGCTTAAATTGGTTGACAAATGTGGAAAAATTATACTAGTTTCAGTGGGAATAATGTAGCCAGAAACTGTGTGTGTATGTGTGTGTGGGGCGGGGAGGGGATCCGGGTATAGTTGTCCGAAATTAGCGGGTTGTTTTTTTGTTTGAATAGTTTTAATTGATTATTGACTTTGAAATCATCATTTTCCCAGAATTGGTTCAAGTAAATATAATTGTGTGTCTGCTCTCTTGTCATTTCTAGAATGCAACAAAAGCCATTAAATGTGAACCCGATTTTAAACTGCCAGTAGATGAGCCACTATCCCCCCATTCTGACCCCGAAGAGCCGGTCTCGCCGGCCGAGGTCCCCTCACCAAGCAGCGACATAGCCAGAAAGAAAGCTTCCAAACCTCCGAAACCTCCGAGGCCACCAAGCCTCTTAAAGATGCCCAAGGCTCCTAAACCTCCCAAAATGTCCAAGGTCAAAGATGGAGGTAAAAAGAAAATCAAAAATCTCAAAGATTCACCACCTCCACCTAAACCCTCCAGTTTCGCAGCTTTGGAGTCCCATGCTAAGGACATCTTGAGTAAGATGGAGCAGCCCAAGAAGGTAAAGGTAAGAAACATTGATGTTGACTACAGTATTTTTCAACACCAAATAGCCTTCCATGCAAGATGCTCCGTGTACGTGTGTGAACAACTGTACTGTATCAACATGACAAATGTCATATTGAACAAGTAGTATGTTGTTTTTCTTCCAGGCTGTGAAGAATATTCTGACTCTGTCAGAAAAGGAAACATTTCAGCAAAATAATGTGGAAAAGTTTGAAATCAGGGAGCAGAACAAAAACAAGACAGAAGCAAAATGGAAGTATAAGGTGAGATTGACTTTCATATTGATGTATGAATCTGTCATATTAATAAATCATATACCATATTTTTCGGACTATAAGTCGCAGTTTTTTTCATAGTTTGGCCAGGGGTGCGACTTATACTCAGGGACGACTTATGTGTGAAATTATTAACACATTACCGTAAAACATCAAATAATATTATTTAGCTCATTCACGTAAGAGACTAGACGCATAAGATTTAATGGGATTTATCGATTACGAGTGACAGATTGTTTGGTAAAAGTATAGCATGTTCTATAATAATAATTAGAATAATACATTTTATTTATAAGGCGCCTTTCGGGGCACTCAAGGACACCGTACAAAATCAAAACAATAAAATCAAATTGGGAAAAAACAACAATAATAACCAACAAAAATACAGAAGAAAAGATGATTACAATGAATAAGCAATAAATAACTCAATCAATCAATCAATCAATCTTTATTTATATAGCCCTAAATCACTAGTGTCTCAGAGGGCTCCACAAACCACAACAAGGAAAACTCACACCCAGTGGGACGTCAATGACAATGATGACCCAGTGGGACGTCGGTGACAATGATGACTATGAGAACTTTGGAGAGGACCACATATGTGGGCGACCCTCTCCCCACCTCTAGGGGACCGAAAGCAATGGATGTCGAGCGGGTCTAACATGATACTGTGAAAGTTCAATTCATAGTGTATCCAACACAGCCGCGAGAGTAAAGCGGATCCAACACAGCAGCGAGAGTCCTGTACACTATATGTTATAGTTATTGGAATAACTCTTACCATAATATGTTACGTTAAAATACCAGACACCTTCTCAGTTGGTTATTTATGCCTCATATAAAGTACACTTATTCAGCCTGTTGTTCAATATTCTTTATTTATTTTAAATTGCCTTTAAAATGTCTGTTCTTGGTGTTGGGTTTTATCAAATAAATTTCGGCAAAAAAGCCATTATCGGACATCTCTACTTTGTGTAGTTCAAGACTTATGGTAATTTGAAAACATCACTGCACATCATAATGGCAGTTACAGATTTGATCTTAAGGATCTCGAAAAATTGTTTGGGAATGTCCACCGGGCCAGATTGAAAAGCTTGACGGGTCGCATGCGGCCCCCTTGGCTTAATTTGCCCAGGTCTGCTTTAATGACAGAAAGGTGTTTTCAATCTCCAGCTTCTCCTTAGTACTATTGTTACACCTGACTCCCGCTAGCCAAAGACTGGACTGTTTTTGTTTACCGAGGAGACATGGGACGCCACAAACGCGTACCGACCCTCACTGTTAATTTGTATCGTGTCACATATCCAAAAAATCAGATAACAAACTTATACAAGTAACAAATTTGAACGATTTCCCCTGTGGATTTGAACAATTTCCCTTGTGGATCATTAAAGTTTGTCTAAGTCTAAAAACGCCGTCACCTGGTTAACAACAACTGCCTGTGATTGCTAAATTGAATCATTCTACCGACAGCTATGTTTTTTCAACTTGGCAAACTTTCTTTTGTACTTTCCAGTCAATATCCATGTTTGTTTGTGACATTTGTCTTTTGGCCTTACAGAACAGTAAACCAGACTCTCTGCTGAAAATGGAAGAGGAGTGCAAATTCGACAGGATGTCACTGCTGGGCAATAAAGACAAAGTCAGCTTCACAATGGCACGCAAGAAAATCCTGGGGTATGTTTGATATGTATGAGTTTTACCTCAAGCACGTCCAGGTCAGTTTCTACCTGATCCACTTACTCTTTGTGTTTGGTTTCCTATTTAGGGTCAAGACACTAAAACCTCAGACTAACACAAGTCATTTTGGGGCATTACAAAACCTAAAAGAGGACAAACCTAAGCCGGTGAGAGATGAGTATGAATACGTCTCAGATGAGGGAGAACTGAAGATTGACGAATTCCCCATCAGACGGAAAAAGAATGCCGTAAAGAGAGATCTCTCCTGTGAGTATTGTGGTATCAAGTCGCCTGTTAGTGTCACTTGAATATTTTACTTTCTTTTTCATTACTAAGAACCGTGTTGTGTCCCAACATGAGTCTTTTGGGTCACTTATATACAGTATGTTAAGTAGGGATGATGTTTGTTAAGAAATGATCAATGTCGATGCCATTATCGAATCCTCTTATCAAACCGATACCTTATCGATTCTCCTATCAAATCCAGATAGGTTACTTGGTTTAGCAAAAACTAACTTTTGGCAGCTTTCATTAATATTTTTCAAGAAAGAAAAAAATATTTATAGATATAAATATTGACTGTTAGTGCCCCTTTAATTGGGCCACCTAAGAAAAATAAATGCAGAAAAAATCCTGCATTCATTTGTATTATTTATTAGACAGACCTGCAAACTCTGGTGTGGTGTAGGCTACAAGATAACGTTGACGTTATCAGACATACAAAAAGGCTAACGTTAACATTACCGTTAGCCACTGACTATGCTTAAGTAACATTAGTCGAGCTAACGTTATCGAGCTGAAAATTTTAATTTCCCCTCGGGGATTATTAAAGTATTTCTGATTCTGATTCTAACATTACTGCAGTCCTGGTTGACATAAGCATACTTGCCAACCCTCCTGGATTTCAGTGACCCTCCCGAAAATCTCCCGTGGCAACCATTATCCGGAATTTCTCCCGATTTCCACCCGGACAACAATATTGGGGGTGTCTATGGTGTCCTGTTTTACCTGAAAAGGAGACTATTATATATGTCTCCATTATCAATATGTTGATCTATAACCTATAAAATAGGCAGGCATGGAGCTATTTGTCAGCGTGTTTTTATTCCTGTTGGCACATTAATACACTGACACACAACATCCGGATTCCCATCATGCATTGCTTCAAAACTACAGCAAGTAGCAATGTCAAAAAACATACAATTAAAGTTCAAGTACCAATGATTGTCACACACATACTAGATGTGGCGAAATTATTCTCTGCATTTGACCCATCACCCTTGATCACCCCCTGGAAGGTGAGGGGAGCAGTGGGCAGCAGCGGTGCCCACGCCTGGGAATCATTTTGGTGATTTAACCCCCAATTCCAACCCTTAATGCTGAGTGCAAAGCAGGAAGGTAACGGGTCCCATTTTTGTAGTCTTTGGTATGACGAAAATAATTTATGGTGATAACAGAGACGAAGCAGAAGAACGAAGAAGAGACATGGCGCCAACGAGTAAGAAGAAGAAGTACGCTTGCAAGTTCCGAAATGATTGGAAAAAATAATATCAGTTCATACAGCACAGCTCGCTGGGGAAGGGGTATGCAGCCTGCAAATTTTGGCAAGTAAGGTTGGCAAGTATGTACATAAGTTATTTTAGCCTAAAGGCTACAAGTGAGCAGATATGGAAAGTAACCGGCAATAGTTAACGTTAGTTACTCACCGGCACTATTACTGGGACTGCAGGTTGAAGCAGAGGAAGAGGGGCGTGCTTCGTCATCTCTGTCGCTGCTTCTCCACGACACCGGTCTGAACATGTTTTAACATGTTGGTTGTACTGCTCCCCTTACAGGAAAGCGAAGCCTGGCAATAGTTGCGGATAGCAGTTTCCTCGTCGTGTTTCTTAGTAAAGTGAAACCATGCCTTGGAGCGTTTTGTCCAGTCCATTGTTGTCGCTGCTTCCGTATCTGCTGCCAAATGACTGAGCTACGCCATTTCCTGTGACGTGCCACAAGACATTTCCTGTGACACGGGATTCGTTTCCAGGGATTCGAATAAAGAACCACATATTTTTCTTTACTATAGTGGCTGTGATAACGGGAACCGTTCCTCAAAAAGGGATTCGAATCCATGGAATCTGTTCTTTTCTTATCGAACAATCGGAAGAACCGGTTTTCGAACATCATCCCTAGTGTTAAGGCACCTCTGTATATTGGTCTTTGATTGTTTTGACACGTCAGTAATGATGCAATTTAACCACGTATTAGAAACAACTGATCTAATGACTGCTTAGGTAATATCAGCGACAAGCCATGAAAAATGATATTGATCTCTTTCCTGATTACAATCATGTTGTTTTGCAGTTTTGTCAGAAATCCGAGAACCAATTCAGCCAGCCAAAAAACCAAAGTTCCAGCCCTTGGTGACAAAGGTATGTAAATGATTGTGATCATTTGAAAATGTGTACACATGGATGTAATGACAGGGCTCAAGTTTAACTGCAGCAATTGCGGAAACTTCCCTCGTCTTTCACCGTAATGTCCAACAAATGTACCAACATTTGCGGCAAGAACATGCCGTGACCGCTCTTGACTTTTTACTTGTTAATGGACGAGAGATGTAACAATAAACGGTGAAATGATCATTCGCGCCAAAATTCCAGACGGTTAGTGGCAGACGGGTTAGTGCGTCTGCCTCACAAAACGAAGGTCCTGCGTGGTCAGGGTTCAATTCCGGGCACGGGATCTTTCTGTTTGGAGTTTGCATGTCCTCCCCGTGACTGCGTGGGTTCCCTCCGGGTACTCCGGCTTCCTCCCACCCCCAAAGACATGCACCTGGGGGATAGGTTGATTGGCAACACTAAATTGGCCCTAGTGTGTGAATGTGAGTGTGAATGTTGTCTGTCTATCTGTGTTGGCCCTGCGATGAGGTGGCGACTTGTCCAGGGTGTACACCGCCTTCCGCCCGATTGTAGCTGAGATAGGCACCAGCGCCCACCGCGACCCCAAAGGGAATAAGCGGTAGAAAATGGATGGATGGATGGTTTGTAATTGTGTTTAATGTATTAATTACAGAAAAAACGTAATTTATTCATGCATTTTCGGCAACACAAAGACAGGCGCATGCACACTAGCGTCGTTTGGCTTGATAATCATGGCCGTCCTACGACACCGACTTTGCTATGTAGATTTCCCCTCGGATTAAATGGAGCCAAGCACTTGTTTTAACATAAATTTTCCTCGCTTCCCGCCGTGTGTTTAAGAGTGCACTGCTGTGTTTAAATGGAGACTGGTGTTGACAATATTGGAGACACTTGTCCCATACTAAAAGTATACAGCGAAGGAGAAAACTATTTGATGTTTTTAAGCAGGCACTGTGTCGTGAACGTTGTCACAACCTGTTTATAAAGTCTTTATTTTGTTTACTGGGATGTTCACTCATATTTTTTTAACTGTATCAGTGTTCAAATAACATTAATACTAGATCAAATGTTTTGTCATATCATTGAATAGAACGCAGACGGTTAAAATTGTGTATTCGATGTGAGAGGTATCACTCCAGGTTTTTTTGTTGTTGGCCAAACTGTTGTACTAAAACACTAGAGAAGAACAAAGCTTGTTTATTAGACTTTATCTTCATTAGTTAAACTGCTTTGTGTTTTATTATAATATTAAAAATTAAACACCAGTTTTTGGGGGTTTTTTTTACATTTTTTTTTTCATGTTACTAAGGTGTTACTTCAAAAATCATTCATGTGACACATCATTTTGTTTTGTTTGTTGTGTTATTGTGAATTGTTAATTACTATATGACATATTTCTGCTCAAACTCGTCATGTATCTGTCCCGATATAGCATCCCCATGTACATATAAATGTACATAACTTAGAAAAAAAAACAAAAAAAAACTTTCTCTATTAAAATGTAAAAACAGAGATAAAGGCATAATGTAATGAAAAAAAGTTGACAAGTTGATGATATTAAAGAATAAAAAAAAACTCATATTTGTCTGTAAATATACGGATAACATGTATCTATAGTCGTTTTATTAGACATTACAAATGACATGATGGTATTACTTTCACACCCTAACCCTGCTTTACTTAATCAGTAATCGAGATTTCAATATCGATAACAATAATCTTAAAGGCCTATTGAAACCCACTACTACCCACCACGCAGTCTGATAGTTTATATATCAATGATGAAATATTAACTTTGCAACACATGCCAATACGGCTTTTTTAGTTAACTAAATTACAATTTTAAATTTCCCGGGAGTTTCATCTTGAAAACGTCGCGTAATGATGACGTGCACGCGAGACGTCACGGGTTTTTAGGAAGTATGAGCGCTGCGCACACACAGAGCTAAATGTTGTCCGCTAACGGCATAATTATACAGTATTTTGGACATCTGTGTTGCTGAATCGTTTGCAATTTGTTCAATTAATATTGGAGAAGTCATAATAGAAAGATGGAGTTGGGAAGCTTTAGCCGTTAGCCACACAAACACACAGTGATTCCTTGTTAAATATTCCCGGAGCTGAAACTTTACTATGGATCAGAGCGCGGTCAAGCAGACATGGATCCCAACCAAATGGCAACAGGTTTCGGTGAGAAAATTGTGGTTAATAAGTCAGTTCTTACCGGAGAAAAGCTGAGCTTGTGCCGTCCATAGCTGCCGTCGACTCCCCTGAGACACTGCGCGTCAAGACACCCGTGGAGACACCCTTCCGACTATCAGGTACTATTTAACTCACTAAAACACTAGCAACACAATAGAAAGATAAGGGATTTCACAGAATAATCCTAGTAAATGTGTTTAAAAACATCGGAATCCGTCCCAATGCAATCGCGTTTTTTTTTTCTTTTCTAGTCCGTCGCTATCAATATCCTCAAACACAAATCTTTCATCCTCGCTCAAATTAATGGGGAAATTGTCGTTTTCTCGGTCCGAATAGCACTTTTTGTTGGAGGCTCCCATTAAAAACAATGTGAATATGTGAGGAGCCCCCACACTTGCGACCTCATCGTCTGCGACTTCCGGTAGAAGCAGGGTTTTTCTCTTAACACCGACAGTTGCGAAATTCATCGTGGATGTTCTCTACTAAATCCTTTCAGCAAAAATATGGCAATATCGCGAAATGATCAAGTATGACACATAGAATGGACCTGCTATCCCCGTTTAAATAAGAAAATCTCATTTCCGTAGGCCTTTAATTATTACTTTGGCCATAATTGGCAGTCCTAGATCTCATACATGAACACTATTCTTTATCTATTTTATAAATATATATTATATCTCCTGCCTCGAAAGAAAATAATGTTTGCCATGGTGCCCTTCTAACTTGCCTTGGTGCCCTAAAACAGTGGTCCCCAACCACCGAAGATTTTTTTATAAAAAAATAAAAATAAAAAATATTTTTTTATTAAATCAACATAAAAAACACGATATACACTTACAATTAGTGCACCAACCAAAAAAACCTCCCTTTTTCATGACAAATTATTAAGCGTTGATCGGTCCACGGATACAAAAAGGTTGGGGACCACTGCCCTAAAATATGAACCCTCCTTTAAGGCAACACTTGCCTTGTCCTTAAAAAATAAAAATTTGAGGCCTGTAGTGAGCAAGCATTATTCATGAATGCTTGCTTGTTTTCTACTTGTGTCCATTTAAATGCTTGTGGTTAAAAGGATCTTCGGGTTTTTTTTTTTTCCAAAATAGGTGTGGTTGAGCTTTTAGCTGATGAATGAATAGCATTTGTTTACTGATACAACCTCCTTGTAGAAGTTACCACAGCAACACAAATGCAAACACTCTGTCCCCTGTACTGGGGTCCGGCTGATTTTTTAAAGTTAAAAGACATAGCTGAGGTATATAAATCGGTGTACTCACACTAGTCCATTCGTACCTAGTCACTCTTACTGAACCTGGAGGGATTACAGGATTATAAATTATTTTAAAAACACTCTAAGTTTCTGAAGGAATCAATAATGTACTATCTAAATGTTGAAATTCGAGTTAAAGATATTTTTGTAGCTTGGTTCATTATGTTATTGACGTTGAGCTGTAGAGTCATGATGGACCCAAAGAAGCTCTGCTTCTTCCTCCTCCTTTACGAACATGTTGGAAAGAGAAACTGGAAATTGTGATGTATCATGTTGTATGCTTGCATGTTCGAAATAAACTCAAACTCAAACTCAAACTCAAAATGCATTCACCCAAGTGACCATTTCAGGCAGGAAAACTTCCAAACAAGTTTATTTTCAAATCCACAATACTAAAAACTGAGAAGGCAAGGATACCTCCAAAACTAGTAGCATATTTGCCTTTTTTAAGTGATCGGCTGATGAGCTGCCAAGCCCAGCAAATCTTTACCACAGCTGTGTCCCAGTTAGAGCTGAGATGATTCATCGAGTAAATTGATGAATTCACTTGGGGAAAAAAAGCATTGCTTTGTACTTTGATGTTTTGATGATTCATTTTGAAGGGGAACCGCACTTTTTTTTTTAAAATGTTGTCATTCGTTCACAATCCTTATGTAAGACAAGAACACATATGTTTTTCTTTTTTTATGCATTCTAACTCATATGCACCCTTGATTTACGAACTTAACCGGTTCTGAGCATGGTTTGTAAAATGAAAAGTTTGTATAGTGAAGCAGAGTTTCCCATAAGATTTATTTTAAAGGGAAACTGCACATTTTTGAAATGTTGTCAATCGTTCACGATCCTTATGTAAGATAATAAAACATGTTTTTCTTTTTTTATGCATTCTAACTCATAAATACAGTGGAACCTTGATTTACAAACTTAATTGGTTCTTCAGCATGGTTTGTAAAACAAAAAGCCTGTATAGTGAAGCAGAGTTTCCCATAAGATTCATTTTAAAGGGAAACTGCACATTTTTGAAATGTTGTCAATCGTTCACAATCCTTATGTACGACAAGAACGCATATGTTTTTCTTTTTTTATCCATTCTAACTCATAAATACAGTGGAACCTTGATTTACAAACTTAATTGGTTCTTCAGCATGGTTTGCAAAACGAAAAACTCGTATAGTGAAGCAGAGTTTCCCATAAGATTCATTTTAAAGAGAAACTGCACATTTTTGAAATGTTGTCAATCGTTCACAATCCTTATGTAAGACAAGAACATATATGTTTTTCTTTTCTTATGCATTCTAACTCATAAATACAATGCAACCTTGATTTATGAACTTAATCGGTTCTTGAGCATGGTTTGTAAAATGAAAAGTTTGTATAGTGAAGCAGAGTTTCCAATAAGATTTATTTTAAAGGGAAACTGCACATTTTTGAAATGTTGTCAATCGTTCACAATCCTTATGTAAGACAATAAAACAGTTTTTTCTTTTTTTATACATTCTAACTGATAAATACAGTGGAACCTTGAATTACAAACTTAATTGGTTCTTCAGCATGGTTTGTAAAACAAAAAACTTGTATAGTGAAGCAGAGTTTCCCATAAGATTCATTTTAAAGAGAAACTGCACATTTTTGAAATGTTGTCAATCGTTCACAATCCTTATGTAAGACGAGAACATATATGTTTTTCTTTTTTTATGCATTCTAACTCATAAATACAATAGAGCCCAACATCTATTTTTTATCTAAACAACACAATAACATTACAGCAAGCTTTTTCCACCCTGAGATCGGTAGGTTGTGAGTTAAAACCCGGCAGAGTCATACCAAAGACTACAAAAATGGGACCCGTTACCTTCCTGCTTTGCACTCAGCATTAAGGGTACGAATTGGGGGTTAAATCACCAAAAATGATTCCCGGGCGCAGCCACCACTGCTGCCCACTGCTCCCCTCACCTCCCAGGGGGTGATCAAGGGTGATGGGGCAAATGCAGAGAATAATTTTGCCACACCTAGTGTGTGTGTGACTGTCATTGGTACTTTAACTTTAAATGTCAACACAAAAGTCTTGTTGGTGCGCTGCAAAACACTTAATAATTTTACCGTATGTCTGGAAATATTTGTGGCATTGTTGAACAATGTGGGAGTTTCAAACTGAAAAACGAGCAGTGGCTTCACGTAGCCGCCGCTAGTATTAGCACAAACTAGCAGTGTAAAGCGATCCTTCATTGGCTTGTGTTCCGGTAATGCCTTCTCTTTCGCTGTCACAAAGGCCCGCATTGGCCTCTTTTTCGGTCTCTTTACAATTAAAGAATTGCTGCAGAACACAGCCCTTTTCTATTATAAAATTCTTGAACTGAAGGTGCCGAAAGCTAGAGGCTAACAAGCTAAAACAGTAGCTCAAGGTGGTTGTCTAGCACAGTGATTTTCAACCACTGTGCCGCAGCACACTAGACATATTGTCTGGCGTGCTGTGGAAAATTAAGCAACTTCACCTAATTGGTCCCAAAAATATTTTTTGCAAATCAATAATCCTAATAATGTGCCATTGTCTAGTGCCTGTGCTGTGTAGAGCCTGGCAGGGTAATCTTGTAATACTCCATATCAGTAGGTGGCAGCAGGTAGTTCATTGCTTTGTAGAAGTCGGAACGCGTCGAGGATGGTTTGTCATGATCCCAATATGCAAAGCACAGCGGGAGACAGCGTGCAGATACAGTTGTGATCAAAATTATTCAACCCCCACACAATTTTGGTGTTTTAGCAAGTTGGACACTTATTCCGTATTTTGTTTATTGTCATATCAAATAAAGATGTGTCAAATAGACAAATGCAACTTAAATTGTAACACTGTAGTGTACAAAATACCAAAAAAGGACATTTTTCTTAATATCTCATTGACAAAATTATTCAACCCCCTAGTTACATGCATCTTTAGTACTTAGTAAAACACCCTTTGGCAGTAATTACATCCTTCAAACGTGATACATAACCGGACACAAGCTTCTTGCAACGATCTACAGGTATTTTAGCCCATTCCTCTTGGGCAAAGGCCTCCAGTTCATTCATATTATTGGGCTTGCGTGCTGCAACTGCCTTCTTCAAGTCCCACCACAGGTTTTCTATAGGATTTAGGTCTGGCGACTGTGAAGGGCACTCCAGAGTCTTCCAGCCCTTCTTTTGCAACCACTCTGATGTTGATTTGGAGGTATGCTTAGGATTGTTGTCCTGTTGGAAGGTCCAACATCTCCCAAGCCGAATTATGCTCCCATCTGTGTCTCTTGGAATGTATAATGTGGGCGGCATGGCGTAGTGGGTAGAGCGGCCGTGCTAGAAACCTGAGGGTTGCAGGTTCGCTTCCCACCTATTGACATCCAAATCGCAGCCATTGTGTCCTTGGGCAGGACACTTCACCCTTTGCCCCCGGTGCCGCTCACACCGGTGAATGAATGATGAATGAATGATTGGTGGTGGTCGGAGGGGCCGTAGGCGCAAACTGGCAGCCACGCTTCCGTCAGTCTACCCCAGGGCAGCTGTGGCTACAGATGTAGCTTACCACCACCACCAGGTGTGAATGAATGATGGGTTCCCACTTCTCTGTGAGCGCTTTGAGTATCTAACAATAGAATAAATGATAAATGGGTTGTACTTCTATAGCGCTTTTCTACCTTCAAGGTACTCAAAGCGCTTTGACACTACTTCCACATTTACCCATTCACACACACATTCATACACTGATGGAGGGAGCTGCCATGCAAGGCGCCAACCAGCACCCATCAGGAGCAAGGGTGAAGTGTCTTGCTCAGGACACAACGGACGTGACGAGGTTGGTTCTAGGTGGGATTTGAACCAGTGACCCTCGGGTTGCGCACGGCCACTCTCCCCACTGCGCCACGCTGTCCCTTAAAAGCGCGATATAAATCTAATCCATTATTATTATTATTATTAATGTCTTTGCTATTTTCTTATATCCATATCCTTTCTTATGAAGATAAATTACCTCTTCTCTTGACTTCTTTGACCACTCCCTGGACTTCACCATGTTGCAAATACACCATTGACCATCTACAAGAAGCTGAGCGTCACTGTCTTTTTCAATCAGTTTAATTGTTGCTCGTTATGGTTCTAATCACATCTACAGGTGTTTTCAACACCTGATTGAAAATACCTTATTCAAATTCTGTTCTTAAGAGTTATGATCTTCAAGGGGTTGAATAATTTTGTCAATGAGATATTAAGGGAAATTACACTGTTTGGTATGTTACAAAATATAACGTTGTAATTCAAGTTGCATTTGTCTATTTAATGCATCTTTATTTGATATGACTATAAACCAAATACGGAATAAATGTCCAACTTGCTAAAACACCAAAATTGTGTGGGGGTTGAATAATTTTGATCACAACTGTAAAAAGGTATGTAACGCTTAAACCAAAAATGAACAAAAGGCAAGTGCCACTAGGAAAAGGCGCTGAAGCTTAGGGATGGCTATGTAAAACAAAAGTAAAACTGTTTTTAACATGTTTCGTGTGTGTTTTATGCACCTTTAATAGAAAAAAAAGTGATATTAATCGAAATCGAATGATGTGAATAAAATTATCGGGACAATATTTTTAGGAATATTAAGCTGTAATAAAAAGATATTGTCGGCAAACAAGGATGGAAAATAACACTTTCAGTTCTTGGCGTGGCAAGAAGAACAGCACTAATTGAAAAGCATCTGCAGACATTCCTCTTTTCTCCGCCATGCTCCAGTAACAAGAGAATCTGGAAAAGAAAGAGAAAAAGAAAGTAGTGGGAAAAGCGCTATACAAGTACAACCCATTTATTTATTTATCATTTAATAAAAAATGTTTTTGACCATTCGAAGATTTCCATGAAAATTCTCAATCTGCTTGTTCCTCATTGCCAATATTTGTTTGCTTGTCACCTATGCATGTACACTTTGTCTGCAACCAGGGTGCTGATTCCTCAGACGAAGAAACGCTGCATATAGACACAGAAGCCAAGCCTGAGACGAAATGTCGCAACTCTAAGGCCAAAAAAAAAGGTGGCAGCGCTGCTGGCATTCTTGACTTGCTGCAGGCCAGCAAGCAAGTGGGCGGGATTGACTACAGCACCAACAGGTAGACTGACCTCACCTGTTCTCACATCTGTCTGTTGCTATACACATGCCCTCATCATGATGCAATGATTATATCTACAAGTCTCCCAAGATAACACAAAGAAACAGAACAATATTTTTGGTCTTACATCTTTGCACTAGTGTTATCCCGATATTAATATTTTGGTACTGGTACCAAAATGTATTTTGATAAATTGTGTTAGATGTAAATATAAACGGAATACAATGATTTGCAAATCCTTTTCAACCCATATTCAATTTAATGCACTTTTTTTTTTTTTTTGCAAATGATAATTAACTTAGAATTTCATGGCTGCAACATGCCAAAGTAGTTGGGAAAGGGCATGTTCACCACTGTGTTACATCACCTTTTCTTTTAACAACACTCAAATGTTTGGAAAGTGAGGAAACTAATTGTTGAAGCTTTGAAAGTGGAATTCTTTACCATTCTTGTTTTATGTAGAGCTTCAGGGGTTCAACTGTCTTGGGTCTTGGCTGTCGTATTTCACGCTTCATAATGCGCCACACATTTTCCATGGGAGACAGGTTTGGACTGCAGACGGGCCAGAAAAGTACCCGCACTCTATTTTATGAAGCCACACTGTTGTAACACATGCTAAATGTGGCTTGGCATTGTCTTGCTGAAATAAGCAGTGGCGTCCATGAAAAAGACGGCACTTAGATGGCAGCATATGTTGTTCCAAAACCTGTATGTACCTTTCAGCATTAATGGTGCCTTCACAGATGTGTAAGTTATGCATCACAAATGCTGGCTTTTGAACTTTGCGTCGATAACAGTCTGGATGGTTCGCTTCCCCTTTGTCGAATATTTCCAAAAACAATTTGAAATGTGGACTCGTCAGACCACAGAACACTTTTCCACTTTGCATTTTTTTGATGATCTCGGGCCCAGAGAAGCCGGCGGCGTTTCTGGATGTTGTTGATAAATGGTTTTCGCTTTGCATAGTACAGCTTTAACTTACACTTACAGATGTAGCGACAAACTGTATTTAGTGACAGTGGTTTTCTGAAGTGTTCCTGAGCCCATGTGGTGATATCCTTTTAGAGATTGATGTCGGTTTTTGATACAGTGCTGGCTGAGGGATCGAAGGTCATGGTCATTCTATGTTAGTTTCCGGGCATGCCGCTTACGTGGAGTCATTTCTCCAGATTCTCTGAACCTTTTGATGATATTATGGACCGTAGATGTTGAAATCCCTAAATTTCTGTCAATTACATACATTTTTCAAGCTGCTGTTTTGAGGCATGATAAAAAAAACAATGCACTTTGTGACTTCAATAATAAATATAGCAGTGCCATGTTGGCATTTTTTTCCATAACTTGAGTTGATTTATTTTGGAAAACCTTGTTACATTGTTTAATGCATCCAGCGGGGCATCACAACAAAATTAGGCATAATGATGTGTTAATTCCTCGACTGTATGTATCGGTATCGGTTGATATCGTAATTGGTAATTAAGAATTGGACAATATCGGATATCGGCAAAAAAGCCATTATCGGTCATCTCTAAATATAACACTTTTTTTTTTGCGGCTCCAGACATATATATTTTTTTTTGGTCCAATATGGCTCTTTAAACATTTTGGGTTGCAAACCCCTACCCTAAACATTGGTAACGTTTTTTTTTCTTTTAAACATTCAACCCCTAGACAACATGACATTCACGGATAGTCCCCACACCAAGAATCTCCTCAAAAACGGGGTCAAATCCAAGTAGAATTGAGCTGTTTGGACGGAATGGCGCACCATACATATACAGTTACGTTCTAAATCCCCTCTTCCACTGATAGATACCTTTCCGCAAAAAGGGGACGTTTCACACGCTCACTTTTCACTCAATGCTGTGAGGCCCGGTTTCCCATACAGGGAGTACAGTAAAACCTACTTCTAGACTAAATCCCATTATAATCCAGGATTTACTGTAATTTATTTTTCAGAAGTGGATTAAAATATTCCCAGACATGTGTAGTCTTGGGCTTCACGGTGGCAGAGGGGTTAGTGCGTCTGCCTCACAATACAAAGGTCCTGGGTTCAAATCCAGGCTCGGGATCTTTTTGTGTGGAGTTTGCATGTCCTCCCCGTGAATGCGTGGGTTCCCTCCGTGTACTCCGGCTTCCTCCCACTTCCAAAGACATGCACCTGGGGATAGGTTGATTGGCAACACTAAATTGGCCCTAGTGTGTGAATGTTGTCTGTCTATCTGTGTTGGCCCTGCCATGAGGTGGCGACTTGTCCAGGGTGTACCCCGCCTTCCGCCCGATTGTAGCTGAGATAGGCGCCAGCGCCCCCCGCGACCCCAAAAGGGAATAAGCGGTAGAAAATGGATGGAATGGATGTGTAGTCTTGAGTTAAATAATCTCATTTTTTGAAGGGAGACTAGCGCTAATTCTGCTATAAAGCAAGATTTAAGTTAAACCTGTCCGTTTGCAGGTTTATTATAAGAGTAAATGCTGTATGCATGATGGAGCATGGTAAATAAGGCCCTTCCATCCATCCATTTTCTACCGCTTATTCTCTTTTTTGGCGCCTATCTCAGCTACAATCGGGCGGAAGGCGGGGTACACCCTGGACAAGTCGCCACCTCATCGCAGGGCCGTGAATAAGGCTGAAAACACTTTTTTTTTTTTTTTTGCTGTGGATGTGTTTTTTATCTGCACTCTCCTTTCATTTTCTACCGCTTGTGCCTCTCAGGGTCACAAGGGGGCTGGAGCCTATCCCAGCCGCACTCGGGCGCAAGTCAGGTTACACCCTGGACAAGTCGCCACCTTATTGTAGGGCCAACACAGAAAGACAGACAAACATTTTGCATTTAATTCAATTAATTTTTGATGATGATGATGATTTTATTTATATTTTGATTTTAGATTCCATAATTTTATGAATCTGTAAAGCGCTTTGAACTGCCTTGCGTATTAATACATATGTTTTAAATATGAATGACTTATATTTGACTACCTAAATGGTGCTAAAAGACCACCAGGACCACAAAGAAGATTATTCACGGACAGAAGTAACCGTCTGTAAAAGTTGGATGATACTGATTCAGTGTTGGCGCTAGGAATTTTCAAAATGGGGTCCCAGGGACCCCATCAAGTCATAAAAATGGGGTCCCACAGTACATTTTTCGGCTCCCACTTTTTTGTAACCGTTTTGAAAACAAATGATAAATGTATACATTAGCCTGTTTAGAGATGTCCGATAATGGCTTTTTGGCCGATATTCCGATATTGTCCAACTCATAATTACCAATTCCGATATCAACCGATACCGATACATACAGTCGTGGAATTAACACATTATTATGCCTAATTTTGTTGTGATGCCCCGCTGGATGCATTAAACAATGTAACAAGGTTTTCCAAAATAAATCAACTTAAGTTAAGGAAAAAAATGCCAACATGGCACTGCCATATTTATTATTGAAGTCCCAAAGTGCATTATTTTTTTAATCCTGCCTCAAAACAGCACTTTGGAATTTGGGACATGCTCTCCCTGAGATAGCATGAGGAGGTTGAGGTGGGTGGGGTCAGGGGGGGCGGAATTGAGGTGGGGGGGTAGAGGGGCGTGTATATTGTAGCGTCCCGGAAGAGTTAGTGCTGCAAGGGCTTCTAGATATTTGTTCTGTTGTGTTTATATTGTGTTACGGTGTGGATGTTCTACCGAAATGTGTTAGTCATTCTTGTTTGGTGTGGGTTTACAGTGCGGTGCATATTTGTAACAGTGTTAAACTTGTTTATACGGCCACCCTCAGTGTGACCTGTATGTCTGATGACCAAGTATGCCTTGCATTCACTTGTGTGTGTTAAAAGCGGTAGATATTATGTGACTGGGCCGGCACGCAAAGGCAGTGCCTTTAAGGTTTATTGGCGCTCTGTACTTCTCCCTACATCCGTGTACACTGCAGCGTTTTAAAAAGTCATAAATGTTACTGTTTGAAACCGATACCGATAATTTCCGATATTACATTTTAAAGCATTTATCGGCTGATATTATCGGACATCTCTAATCCTGTTATATCTCACATTCTATATTGTGTTTTGGAAAAAGGTTGTCATAAACCTTATTTAATTCATTAAAAAAAGTATACAGAAGAAAACACATTTTTATGCATATGTGAATGTATTCAGTTATAAAAATTCATTCACTTTCTTCTTTCCTTCATGGATCTAAACTTTACCGCTGCCGGACGAAAACAATAACAAGCCTCAATCTGTAAAAATAAAAATAAAAAAATCTGCGTCCCGGTATTGGGCGGACTTCTGAAAATGTGCATCCTTTCTGATTTCAATGCGTAAAAAGACCCAAAAGGTGCATTAACGTCAACAGTGCTCATTTTTGTGACTGTTTCCGTACGTCCAGAGACAATGCAACCAAAATTGTTTGTTTGCTGCGGACAAAGTGTGACGATCTGTCACTCCTTTTCTGTTCGTCCTTCCTTTTGTCGTGTTTACTTCCTTTCAGTCCACTTATTTTGGTTCTATTTACTGCTTGTCCCGCTGAGCGCTGTTTTCCCTTCTCCTGCTGTTGATTGGCAGTCGGTACACACCTGGTGCCATTTAGCTGTCTTCCATTTATGCCAGCCTCGCTCGTTCCTCAGTGCTCGAAGATTGACTCTATGTTGTGAACTGTTACATGCAAGACTGCTTTCTTTTTGTTTATGAATTCAAACCATCTTACCTGCTCTTCGTCCTCCTGGTTCCTGCATCTTGGGGTCACAAATACTACAGCCATGCGAGTTCCTGACACAACGCTTTCATGTAATTCAGTGAACGGAACCCTTATAACCTCTTTCCTGACAAGTACTTATCACCTCCAGCTTTTTTGGCAAGTGTAACATTTCATGGTGAAATTAATGTATGTGGTGTGAGTGAATCAACTGTTTGTAAAATAATGCAATAGGTCTGCAAAGCAAACACCGATGCTGTTAATCAAAATATAAATATAAGATCATCCTGGAATAATTGGCTGGGTTGGTGGATGCTAAGTTAACCACTCTGCCATTTAAATTGTACTGACTCCCAATTTTAGTCCATGCACTTTCTATTTTGATTTCTGTAGTTAAAGGGGAACATTATCACCAGACCTATGTAAGCGTCAATATATACCTTGATGTTGCAGAAAAAAGACCATGTATTTTTTTAACCGATTTCCGAACTCTAAATGGGTGAATTTTGGCGAATTAAACGCCTTTCTGTTTATCGGTCTGTGGCGATGACGTCAGAACGTGACGTCACCGAGGTAATACACCCGCCATTTTCATTTTCACGTTACAAACACCGGGTCTCAGCTCTGTTATTTTCCGTTTTTTTCGAGTCTTTTTTGGAACCTTGGAGACATCATGCCTCGTCGGTGTGTTGTCGGAGGGTGTAACAACACTAACAGGGAGGGATTCAAGTTGCACAACTGGCAAGAAATCTGCCGCCAGACCCCCATTGAATTTGCCATAGTGTCCGCACATTTTACCGGCGATGCTAAAGCAGACATGGCACAGAGATGTATGGATAACCTGCAGATGCAGATGCATTTGCAACGATTAGGTTTGTTGATGTTGTTGACTTATGTGCTAATCAGACATATTTGGTTGTAGCATGACTGCCAGCTAATCGATGCTGACATGCTACCCTAATCGATGTTAACATGCTATTTATGCCAGCTGTATTTACATTTGAAACTAGATACCCACATTTAATGTGAAACAAACACTTGCCAATCGACAGATTTAAGTTGCTCCAGTGTCACAAGATGCGAAAGTCCTGATCGTTTGGTCTGCACATTTAACCGGCGATGCTAATAAGGCAGCCATCCTATGGGCCACTTCATTAGGTACACCCATGCTATGGCCGAATAGCGTCAATAGCTATTCGCTCAATAGCTTCAGTTTCTTCTTCAATTTCGTTTTCGCTATCTGCCTCCATACTCCGACCATCTGTTTCAATACATGCGTAATCTGTTGAATCGGTTAAACCGCTGAAATCCGAGTCTGAATCCGAGCTAATGTCGCTATATCTTGCTGTGGTAACCGCCATGTTGTTTGTATTGGCAGCCCTGTATGACGTCACAGGGAAATGGATAGTCGCATCGCAAATAGCGAAAATCAAGAACTTTAAAGCTTTTTTTAGGGATATTCCGGGAGGTGTAAAATTTTGAAAAAAACTTTGAAAAATAAAACAAGCCACAGGGAACTGATTTTTATTGTTTTTAACCCTTTTGAAATTCTGATAATGTTCCCCTTTAAATCATGTTTGTCTTCAATTATGGGAAACTTTGAACATTTTTTTGTAGCTTACATTGTTTTTTAAACTATTTTTTTTCCCATTCTAGATTAAGAGTCAAACTCCAATTCCGCATACATACACACTGATAAGTGTGTATTAAAAAATCCATCCATCCATCAATCCATTTTCTTCTGCTTATCCAAGGTCGGGTCGCGGGCGCAGCAGCCTAAGCAGAGAAGCCCAGACTTCCCTCTCCCCAGCCACTTCGTCCAGCTCCTCCCGGGGGATCCCGAGGCGCTCTCAGGCCAGCCGGGAGACATAGTCTTCCCAACGTGTCCTGGGTCTTCCCCGTGGCCTCATGCCTGTTCGACATTCTCTAAACACCTCCCTAGGGAGGGGTTTGGGTGGCATCCAGAGCAGATGCCCGAACCACCTCATCTGGCTCCTCTCAATGTGGAGGAGCAGCGGCTGTACTTTGAGTTCCTCCCGGATGGCAGAGCTTCTCATTCTATCTCCAATGGAGAGCCCCGCCACCCGGCGGAGGAAACTCATTTCGGCCGCTTGTACCCGTGATCTTGTCCTTTCGGTCATAACCCAAAGTTCATGACCATAGGTGAGGATGGGAACGTAGGTCGATTGGTAAATTGAGAGCTTTGCCTTCCGGCTCAGCTCCTTCTTCACCACAACGGATCGATTAAGCGTCCGCATTACTGAAGACGCCGCACAGATCCGCCTGTCGATTTCACAATCCACTCTTCCCTCACTCGTGAACAAGACTCCGAGGTACTTGAACTCCTCCACTTGGGGCCATATCTCTTCCCCTTCACCTGGAGATTGCACTCCACCCTTTCCCGGGCGTGAACCATGGACTCGGACTTCAAGGTGCTGATTAAAAAATTCATCCTAGGTTTTCAGTACAGCCTTAACCTTTGCACCACAGGCACGTCCTTAATCCGATTTGGCGTCCAAAACACGATTTTATGCATAATTCTTTGAAGACCTAATGAACCTCTTTGGGTTATGATCTTATTTGTGGTTGATTACCTATGTCTGAGACACGTCTAGAATTAATTCATCTAGAATTAATCTCAGAAAGCAACTAGATTAGTATGGAATAAATAAATACATTTAGTTATGGTTTTATTTATGCTCTGAATGATAAACTTTGCCTGGAGCTTTTCTAATACGCTCATGTGTGACATGTTAAATATTGGTACAGCGAAAGACGATTCTAAAGAATTATTTCCATGATCTTGTTGATAATGGCGACGTTGCGATGGCCGCGTCTAAAAGAGGAACAAAGTTATGAAACATTGTTGGTGCAGTCTTTTTAATAGACACTGTTGCCATCACCTTCTCCTTTATGTAGGAACCGAGGATTCATTGATCTAACTTTTTTATCTTAATTAAATGTACACACTTTAATGCTGTAATTGCAGTATGTTGTTTTATTTGATGCTGACATTGTATACTTTGTCCAGGGACCTCAGTTGAAAATTATCTCTATAGCTAAAACCATCACATATCCAGAAATGTTTTTTGATAAATCCACTTGAAACAGACCTCTGAGAAGCTGTAGCCCAAAACAGGAACAACATTGGCCATTTAGCTACAAACCAGCCATAATAAGATATTTTCCAAACATTCTGGACAAACCCCTCAGTGGCAATTGAAACAAATCGGAACTAGATGGCAATATCTACATAACGAATGAGAACATGTTAAAAGTAGTTTTGCGCTTGTTGGGAGGGGTGGGACTGGTGTCATGGTTTAGCAGCACTGACAGTAGTAATAATATAAATATACTGTAGTTTTAAAAATACTGTAGGGTTTGAAATGTAAACCCATTCTGAAATAGCTGCCACCACCACTCAACTTGGTCAGACCAGTTACGACTGATATTTAATGGCAATGTTGTTGTTTATTTCTTATTCACACATTTCCAGTCAGCCACCTGCATCCCCCAGCACACAGGAGGCCATCCAGGGCATGCTGTCCATGGCCAACCTATCATCGTCAGACAGCTTGCAGCAGCCATGGGGCAACAATCAGTCCCGAAACAATAGTCAGTCAAAGAACATCTTGCACAGCTTTCAGACCAGCAAGAAGACCAGCGGAGGAATCAGCACGGCTGGTAGCAGTAACAGCAAGCAACCGACAAAACGCCTCTTTAAGAAACCGCAGAGAAGCAGCAGTATTGAGAGTCTTGATTACGATGATGACCAGGATCACATGGATGCATGCTTTAAAGACTCGGATTATGGTAAGAACCTTTATAAATTCATATATTCATTGCTGTTCAGTGGTGCTGATTTGAATGGATTTTCACAAACCATATGCAGAGAGCTCCTGTTGAGTGGATCAAAACATTTGTTCCAAATTAATCAGGGTAACTATGATGCTTTAGGGGTATATTTGGAATGGTATAGAATAGGGGTCAGCAACCTATGGCTCCAGAGCTGCGTGTGGCTCATTAGCGCAGCCTTCATGGCTCCCTGGACCTCTTTCAGAGATGTGTGAAAATGGAAAAAGATGAATACATTTTTTTTTTTGTTTTAATATATTTTCTTTTGGAGAACAAATATCACACAAAACTTCCTAATTGTTAGAAATCCCACTGTTTATGTTATACATGCTTCACTGATGAGAGCATTTGGAGAGCGCCGTTTTAACCTACTAATTTCAGCGATGCTTACACTCATCGTGGTTGGTTTATGATGCTGCCACAGAAAGACATGTTTTATGCCACTCTTCCTTTGTCTCATTTTGTCCACCAAAAGTTTTATTCTGTGCATTAATGCAGAAAAGGTTAACTTTGTTGATATTATTGACTTGTTGGAGTGCTAATCAGGCATATTTGGTCACTGCATGACTGCAAGCTAATCGATGCTAACATGATATTTAGGCTAGCTGTATGTACATATGGCATCATTATGCCTTTTTTGTAGGGATATTTGAGCCCATTTAATTTCCTTAATATCCTCTGTGTATTTAATTTATAGTTGCATGTCTCATATATGTAGTATTGGCTGCATTTGTGATAGTTCTTTGTGCACCATGTTGTTCCAGACCACAGCAAATGTTACCCAGTTTGCCAAGATTGTAATAAATCCATTAGAAGAAGACAGCCTGCTGTTTCCTTTAACATCGACATACACATCTATATATTTGGCCATTCTGAGCGAGTAATTTCAAGAAGTTATCTCATCCATCTCAGCCTCTGTTTTACAAATCATTTCCAATGTTGCAAACATGTGTAGGATAAAAATTAAAATACAGCATTTATGTCAAGGAAGATTTGCGTCAGCCTTTGATAGTAGGCTAATATAGACGTTTCCTTCATGTGTTGTCTTCATCATAACACTTACATAAGGCTTTTAATGTTTTTGCATCTCCAGAGAGATTTTTTTTTTTTTTTTGGTCCAGTATGACTCTTTCAACATTCTGGGTTGCCGAGCCCTGGTTTAGAACTTTGGTATTACCCCATAGACCGAGACTGCTACCTGATTGTCCCGCTCCATGCAAGCCTTGCCTGGCAGCATCTTACACCCTGCTTTAATGTGCTGCACTGTCTCAGGGGTTTCTTTGATCAGCCTGCACCTGGGGTCCTGTCTGTGGTGGTAGACCATGGCCTCTATTGATTTTTTGTTTCGGGTCTGCTCTTGTGCTGCATTGATTAGTGCCTCTGTGCTGTCTTTCAGTGCATCCTTTCCCATGCACTTGTTTTCCCGATGTTAGTCTCTTCTTCAATTTGTCCGTGTTACATTCCAAGTTTGTCCATGACAACCCATCTGACTCCTCATCCTCCTGACTGTGCTTTAGTTGCCTGAGACCTTCCCTTATCAGTTCGTACCTGGGAGCCATATTTCGTACCTGGGAGCCTTTTGTTTCTTCATGGATAGTGTCTGTGATGCTCACAAGTCCTCTGCTCCCTTGGTTTCACTTTGTCTTTAGCCTCAGGATGCTGGTCTTGGTTGGTACCCTCCACGCATTGTAACTTTGCTTATGTGTCTCTTCATGTCACATACTTACCACTTTTTCCCTGCTTTGTTAACAGACCTCCAGCCACTCTGCTTGGTATCCTTACCTTGTATTTTTTGGAGCTGTGATGGCTTTTTTCCTACGGTTACCATAATGATCTCTTACTCACTAGAAAGCACAGACTCTCTTGCTTCTATTGTTAACTACAGATTTGATGTGGAAGGTTAGAAAAATGTTTGAAAAATTCTGGCCGTACAGATTTAGAGGCTTATTGGCCATATTTTGCCCAATTCGAACCTACGTTCTACCCTCACAGATGTTCACAAGGTTAGGGTAGAGACTAAAAGACCAAGATCACAGATACAAGTGACTGAAAGTAGTTTCCTTTGCGCTGTATTTGAAATTTGCAGACCTCTCGGAGGCCTTGCTGGTAAGGTGTTCCTGGTGTGCCCATTTGGGAGGAAGCCTCAGGGTAGACATAGAACACACTGGAGGCAGTTGTTTCACAGTTGGCTACAATGCCTCAATGTCCCCTCAGTAGAATTGGAGGAGGAGGCTAGACACGAGAAACTCTGGGCTTCCCTACTAACACTGCTTGCCCCACAACCAAAACATGCATAAAACGGAAGAACATGAGTCTAGCCACTCTGTAGAAAAACTCCTCTCAACTGATAGTATCAGCATTCTTAATCTTTTGGTCACTGCCCAAAGCTCAGGATCATAGTTGAGGGTAGGAACTTGGATGGACTGTTAAATTGAGAGCTGTGCCTTCTGGCTCGGCTATCTCTTCACCATGACGTAACGGTACAAAGACTACATCACTGCAGACGCTGCACCGATATGTCTGTCTGTTGATCTACCGCTCCAGCCTTCTCTGCCACAAATAGTAAACAAGACTCTAAATGCCTTGCATGCACTTAGGTATTGTGTCTGTAAAAATAATGAACAGTCTTGTTATTTTGTGAGGAGGCCTGTTGGTAAGATGCTGCCAATGTTATCATGTGTGATAAATACCTGTATGTTTGTTTCTTACTTGCATGCCATGATCATACTTAGTATACACTGTTGACCTTGTACATCACACCTACATATTGATGGATGAATGAATTTACGGTCATGTTGACTTCTGCTAGACATGAACCCTTGTTGTTAGCTTATTGTGATTCCAAAGTATCTAACTTTTTTTTTTTTTTTAATCACAGTGTATCCATCACTGGAGTCTGAGGAAGATAATCCAGTTTTCAAATCCAGATCGAAAAAACGGAAAAGCAGCGACGACATTCCATACAGCCCAACAGGTCATTAGAGTCCTGATAAACATGACACTCTAGTTCTGTTAGTTTTGTAGTTAAAGTCTTTTTTATCAACTTCTCCGCAGCCCGTGTCGGACCCTCGGTTCCTCGACAGGAAAGACCTGCAAGAGACGGAGCCCGAGTAGCCTCCATAGAAACAGGCCTGGCTGCTGCTGCAGCAAAGCTATCTCATCAGGTATGACAATTATTATGGTTTGGAATTCTGCTTAGTAAGTCATACAATTAGTAAAGCAATGTGTCATTAGGAGGAGCAACAAAAGACGAAGAAGAAAAAAATGACCAAAAGGAAGATAATGATAGAGGAACCGCTAAGGATGTCTCAGGATAGTAGCTCGCCAGACCACAATGCGGACTCGCACGATGGCAGCCTCACAGATCACGAGTTCAACACTGGAGCAGTCAAGTCCCCAGTGGGGTCGCAGCCAATGGCACCAGGGGTTTTCCTAAGCCAAAGGCGACCGTCCATGTCTTCTCCGAACAGCAACACCACGAGCACCAACAGCAACACGATGGCGAAGGGCGAGCGTGGAACTTCTGCAGACGCCAAAGGTGAGTCAATCGGTCAATCAATCAAATTGTATTTAATTAATCACCAGTGTCTCAAAAGGGGTTTACAAACTCACAATGACATTCTTGGATCGAAACCCACATCCAAGCAAGGAAAAACACATAAGCATGCTTACAGCTAGCATAAAAAAAACCTTCTAGGGTGACCGGCTGCAATAGATGTCGAGTGGGTACAGTTATTGAATTGTTAGAAATAACATTTATATATTGCTTTTTGTTAAAGGCCTACTGAAATGAGATTTTCTTATTTAAACGGGGATAGCAGGTTCATTTTATGTGTCATACTTGATCATTTTGAGATATTGCCATATTTTTGCTGAAAGGATTTAGTAGAGAACATCGACGATAAAGTTCGCAACTTTTGGTGCTAATAAAAAGCCTCACCTTTACCGGAAGTCGCAGACGATGAGTCACTAGGGTGAGGGCTCCTCACGTCCTCACATTGTTTTCAATGGGAGCCTCCAGCAGGAAGAGCTATTTGGACAGAGAAAACGACAATTTCCCCATTAATTTGAGCGAGGATGAAAGATTTGTGGATGATGATATTGATAGCAAAGGACTAGAATTTTTTTTTTATAATAAAATAAAATAAAAAGCGACAGCTTCAGGCGGCGGCAGTGTGCGCGTTTCAGATGTAATTAGACACATTTACTAGGATTATTCTGGAAGAACCTTTATCTGCTTATTGTTTTAATAGTGTTTTAGTGAGATTGTACAGACATACCTCGAGGTCGGATGGCTGCAGTGAACACACAGTGTCTCAGAGAGAAGCCGAGGAGCTAAGCTCACAGCTGCCTTTTAAACAGCTACTGCAGGAGGACGAACAATCCAATGATGTCTCCGGTAAGATACATATCAGAATTTTTCCATCCAAAAACATGCTGGTTGACATAGAGAAACATGTTCGCTTGACAGCTCTGAGTTAAAAACAAAGAAACACCGGTGTGTCTCGGTGCTAAAGACAGCTGCAATACACCGCTTTCCACCAACAGCATTGTTCTTTATGGTCTCCATTATTAATTGAACAAATTGCAAAAGATTCAGCAACACAGACGTCCAAATTACTGTGTAATTATGCGATGAAAAGAGACGACTTTTAGCCGTAACTGGTGCTGAGCTAATATTTCCTGACAGCCCGTGACGTCTCGCGCACGCGTCATCTTTCCTCAACGTTTTCAACAGGATAACTCGCAGGAAATTTAAAATTGCAATTCAGTCAACTATACCGGCCATATTGGCATGTGTTGCAACGTTCATATTTCATCATTGAAATATAAACTATCAGACTGCGTGGTCGGTAGTAGTGGGTTTCAGTAGGCCTTTAAACTAGTAGATAAAGTGGGAGTCCAGTCCATTGGAAAAATGACAGATAGTCATGGGGAGAGTGTATCTTCTTCCGGGCTAATCCAGTCATCTACGTAGAGATGTCTATAGCTGTGCATGGAAGAGTGGTCCATCTCGGGTCAGCCAACACCTCCTCCTGACTGGTACCTCTCCAAAAACTAACCGAGGCAAGTTAGTACCCTCTCCAGGCAGTAGAGGGAAGACAGAGCAAGAAAGCTTAACAAGGATTGCACACTGCATGCATCCTCACAGCATGAATCCCTGCAAATACAAACCCTGTTTCCATATGAGTTGGGAAATTATGTTAGATGTAATTATAAACGGAATACAATGATTTGCAAATCCTTTTCAACCCATATTCAATTGAATGCAATACAAAGACAAGATATTTGATGTTCAAACTCCATCCATCCATCCATTATTCCCGTTGGGGTCGCGGGGGGCGCTGGTGCCTATCTCAGCTACGATCGGGCGGAAGACGGCGTACACCCTGGACAAGTCGCCACCTCATCGCAGGGCCAACACAGATAGACAGACAACATTCACATTCACACACTAGGGCCAATTTAGTGTTGCCAATCAACCTATCCCCAGGTGCATGTCTTTGGAAGTGGGAGGAAGCCGGAGTACCCGGAGGGAACTCACGCATTCACGGGAAGGACATGCAAACTCCACACAAACTGCTTTAAAAATGTAACTTAGATATTGGGTTTCACTATGTAAAGCGCTTTGAGTCACTAGACAAAAAGCGCTATATAAATATAATTCACTTCACAAATATATATTGTTTGGTTGGAAGAAAACGTAAAGAATGGTTATTAAGAGGGCTTTATGAACGGAATAGTGTACCTCCCATTGAGTCCATTGTAAGCTGACTTTTCCTTTACTTTAATTTATAAGTTAGAATCAATTAAAACAATAGTCTGTCTTCTTCTTTCTCGAAATAATTGTGAACGATAGGCAACATTTTCCCCCAAAAAGGTGCAGTTCCCCTTTAAGTCATCCAACAGCTATAAAATTATATTGCTGGATAGACAATATGCTTACCGTATTTTTCTGATTATAAGTCGCGTTTTTTCCCATAGTTTGGCCGGAGGAGTGACTTATGTGTGGAATTATTAACACATTACCTTGAAATATCAAATAAGGTTATTTATCTCATTCACGTAAGAGACTAGGCGTATATCAGCAATCGTCACACACACACGTCAACCAATGAAAATTCAGCGGGGGCGGGTCATGGTAGAAGTGCATTGTGGAAAAAAAAGATGCTACCTGCTACTTCCGTACCTATGAAAATTGATGATTTCAACATTGGCGGTAACTCATAAAAACTGAGAAGGGCTGAACACAAATGGCCCCGAAAAGGAAATCATATACTGCAGGTTACAAGTATGAAGTAGTGCAATATGCAGAAGAAAGCGGCAATCAAGCTGCAGAAAGAAAGTTTGGAGTAAGCGAGAGACTTGTAGGTAACTTGCAAAAAGCATAGGCTACTCTAACTGAAATGAAGAAAACTAAAAAAGCTAATCGCGGGTTAAAAGCTAGGTGGCCACAGCTCGAGGAAGGAATTCCCAAATGGGTGCTTGAACAACGTGCTGCCGGGAGAGGCTTGTCAACCGTACAGTTGCGTCTCCACGCCCAGGTAGTTGCTAAGGAGATGACTATAAACAACTTTCCGGAAGGACCTTCTTGGTGTTACCGCTTCATGCAACGCAGTCGCCTCTCTATTTTAAATTGCCTTTAAAATGTCTATTTTTGGTGTTGGATTTTATCGAATAAATTTCCCCCAAAAATGCGACTTATACTTTAATGCAGTGGTTCTCAAATGGGAGTATGCGTACCCCTGGGGGTACTTGAAGGTATGCCAAGGGGTACCTGAGATTTTTTAAAAATATTCTAAAAAAAAAAGCAACAATTCAAAAATTATTAATAAATATATTTATTGAATAATACTTCAACAAAATATGAATGTAAGTTCATAAACTGTGAAAATAAATGCAACAATGCAAAATTCAGTGTTGACAGCTAGATTTTTTGTGGACATGTTCCATAAATATTGATGTTATGAAGATATATTTTTTTTGGGTGAAGACATGTTTAGAAATAAGTTCATGAATCCAGATGGATCTCTATTACAATCCCCAAAGAGGGCACTTTAAGTTGATGATTACTTCTATGTGTAGAAATCTTTTTTTATAATTAAATCACTTAGTTATTTTTATATCTTTTTTTCCCAAATAGTTCAAGAAAGATCACTACAAATGAGCAATATTTTGCACTGTTATACAATTTAATAAATCAGAAACTGATGACATAGTGCTGTATTTTACTTCTTTATATCTTTTTTTCAACCAAAAATGCTTTGCTCTGATTAGGGGGTACTTGAATTAAAAAAATGTTCACAGGGGGAACATCACTGAAAAAAGGTTGAGAACCACTACTCTAGCGCGATGTATATTTGTTGTTTTCCTTCTTTATTATGCATTTTCGGCCGGTGTGACTTATACTCAGGAGCGACTTATAATCCAAAAAATACGCTAGTATTTTTTCATTATTGCCAGTCCAAATAATGTTGACACACACACAGATGGGCTACGCTCTCTCTGTGCAGCGCACTCGCCTCCTTTCTCACAGCCCTTTCATAACTGTCCCTTTGCACATCCTTTCGAGGCGTAGTATATATAGACGCAAAACACCCTCGATAACACACTGCTCAATGATTATATTCGCATCTTTTCCTCCCTGTGTTGTGGGCGTTCTGATAACCAGCTTATATTCTGCATATTCATGTTGTATAACGGATTGGGCAATGATTTGTGCTCACTATTTTGCACATTTAACAGAGGCACGACCCTCGTAGATCAGCTTTGCATGCGCTATCAAGTTTGCACTTTTTTTAAATACACGCAAACCTTTAGAAAACAGTGGTTCTAAAACTTTTTTCACAAACTGGAACTTCAGAAAAAACTTGATTTTACAAGTTTCACCATAATGACCAACACTAAAATACAGTAGTGCATATTTTTTTAATTAAAAACCAGACCAGAGGTTTTATTTAACAAGTATGTTTAATATTTTTGGCTACTATAACATTACGTACAGTCAATGTTCCCTCTGATTTTTCATGTGTCTGAGAAAACGCAAAAACTTCCAGACCACAGTGTAAACAGACGTGCACATTGTGGCCACACCAGCCTCACACCTTAATAACAAGGTAAATCTTTTATTATGATAATCAAATAACAACAGTCATTTTCATATGATTATTTTCTGATTAAAGTTAAAGTGCCAATGATTGTCACACCCACACACACACACACACACTAGGTGTGGTGAAATTTCTCCTCTGCATTTGACCCACCCCCTTGTTCCACCCCCTGGGAGGTAAGGGGAGCAGTGAGCAGCAGCGGTGGCCACGCCCGGAAATCATTTTTGGTGATTTAACCCCCAATTCCTACCCTTGATGCTGATTGCCAAGCAGGGAGGTAATAAGTCCCATTTTTATAGTCTTTGGTATGACTCGACTGGGGTTTGAACTCACAACCTACCGTTCTCAGGGCAGACACTCTAACCACTAGGCCACTGAGTAGGTTTTGTAAGTCCTTTGGCCCACTTATGATGAAAATAACAAAAATATGTTGTTTTTCATGAGCTGTGTACCAGCATGTCTGGGTTGGGGGTCCTATATTGGAAAGAATGTGTACCCCTTTTAGAGATCTCATTCATTCCCCTTGTAACATTCTCATGTTACACAATGACATGTAAGCATGGGATAGAGCAGTGGTCCCCAACCTTTTTGTAGCTGCGGACCGGTCAACGCTTGATAATTTGTCCCGAGGCCCGGACAAAAAAAACAATTAAAAAAAAAAATCATAAAAAATTCTTATGCGGCCCGGTACCACTCGAGCCCAGTGGTTGGAGACCACTGGGATAGAGTGTACATTCATGTCACTTTATGTTTTAAAATATATATTTTTATGAGCATTTCTGTAATCTAGTCACAGCACTTCACTTAATATCCATAAATTAACATTCTTAATTAGACATAATATCGGACTGCCGATATTATCGGCCGATAACTGCTTTATAATGTAATCTCGGAAATTATCGGTATCGGTTTCAACAAGTAAAATGTATGACTTTTTAAAACGCCGCTGTACGGAGTGATACACAGACGTAGGGCGAAGTACAGAGCGCCAATAAACCTTAAAGGCACTGGCTTTGTGTGCCGGCCCAATCACATAATATCTACCGCTTTTTACACACACAAGTGAATGCAAGGCATACTTGGTCAACAGTCATACAGGTCACGCCGAGGGTGGCCGTATAAACAACTTTAACACTGTTACAAAAATGCGCCACACAGTGAACCCACACCAAACAAGAATGACAAACACATTTCGGGAGAACATCCGCACCATAACACAACAGAACAAATACCCAGAATCCCTTGCAGCACTAACTCATCCAGGACGCAATAATATACACCCCCCGCTACCCCCTACCCACCATCTCAACCCCGCCCACCTCAACCTCCCATATCCCAAATTCTAAGCTGCTGTTGTGAGGCATGTTAAAAAAAAATATCGCACTTTGTGACTTTAATAATAAATATGGCAGTGCCATGAGGCATTTTTTTCCATAACTTGAGTTGATTTATTTTGGATTACCTTGTTACATTGTTTAATGCATCCAGCAGGGCATCACAACAAAATTAGGCATAATAATGTGTTAATTCCATGACTGTATATATCGGTATCGGTTGATATCGGTATTGGTAATTAAGAGTTGGACAATATCATTATCGGACATCTCTATTCTTAATAAATGACAGTAGAATAAACACACATTTGATTGAGGAGTCACAGTTTAACGACCTGGCATTTCCACTTTATGTGTAGTGTTGGAGTTGTCCGACTTTTTGTGTGGTCCTAAACGCATCAGTGGCTCATATGACAGACGACGAAGAGTTGGTCTTGGCCCAGTTTGTATGTCACAAAATTACCAGTTTTGCTAGATTGACGTTTTTTTTTTTACTAATGTTTTTGCTGAGGTTGCGTCCGAAAATAAAAGGTTTTTGCTCAGTAAAAGTGGTCGATGGAATTGATGTCCTCTCTAAAGCTCTCCAAAGACGGTACAATGAACAGTGTTGACGATCATTGTCTTATCTGTTAGGACCGCTTGTTGTCACCTGTCACACAGTTGCATTGCAAAATCCCACAGAACAAATAGTTATGTTTATTTTGTTTACAGTTGAGATTGGATTTTATTTTGTGCGCGGGATAGATTTGCTGTGCGCAAAGGACACTTCGGCAGTGCGCAATTGCACCTCAGAGGGAACGTTGCACAGTTTCAAAAGTAACCCTTTGTTTGAATATAGGAAAATAATACACTTTACTTTAATCAAGTGGTTCTTTGGCTTACCACTAGAGGGAGCCCGCGTACTACCACAGTTTGAGAATCATTGCTTTTGTAGATCAGGCCCTCTGTGTTTAAAATACACTTGCCACACAAGCACTGTTTATTCAAACCTTGACACCAGCATGGGCAAGATCAAATAACTGTATTCAAGGTCACGATTGTAGACTTAAGTAAGACTGGAATGGACTACAATAGCATCAACAAATAGCTTGGGTGAGAAAGTGAGCACGATTGGTGCAATAATTGATACCATATTTTTCGGAGTATAAGTCGCTCTGGAGTATACGTCGCACCTGCTGAAAATGCATAATAAAGAAGGAAAAAAACATATAAGTCGGGGAAATTTATTTGACAAAACCCAACACCAAGAATAGACATTTGAAAGGCAACTTAAAATAAATAAATAAAGAATAGTGAACAACAGGCTAAATAAGCGTACGTTATCATCATCAGCCGTTGTCAGTCCACTGCTGGACGAAAGCCTCAGCATGTTTCTGCCATTTGGCGTACTTTTCATGCTGGTTATTAGCCTACACCTTCCACGCTGGCTTGGTGCAGGTTGGAAGGGGTATTTCATATCAGAGATCCTTCTCCTAGACTAATTGCCTTACTGGGCTGTTGAACTTAGTCCGTCCTGTTTGTTGTCCGCGCCCCATTTACCCAGGGACCCGCTCAGCTTTATGGCGCTGACCGCCCGCCAGTCACAAGAGAAGGTGCAAACAGTTTTTTGTGTGCATTTTATAGACGTTAGTTGGGGATCACTAACCCCACACACGACCTCCCATCTCATGCCTGGATGTAGTTTAACGTCATACCCAGGACACCGTACGTTATATGACGGATCAATAACCAACTGAGAAGGTGCCTGGTATGTTAACGTAACATATTATGGTAAGAGTCACTCAAATAACTATGTAATATATAACATGGTATATGTTTACCAAACAATCTGTCACTCCTAATCGCTAAATCCCATGAAATCTAGTCTCTTACGTGAATAAGCTAAATAATATTATTTGATATTTTACTGTAATGTGTTAATAATTTCACACAAGTCGCACCCCAGGCCAAACTATGAAAAAAATTGCGACCTATAGTCCGAAAAATACGGTAAATGTAAGTACCGTATTTTTTTGGACCATAGGACGCACTGACGATGAATGGTCTATTTTTATATATAAGGCGTATCGGATTATAGGGCACGTGCGTCAAAGGAGTTTTTTCTTTTTTTTCTTCTAAATGTAAAAGACTTCCTTGTGGTCTACATCAGTGGTTCTTGGAGGTATGCCAAGGGGTACGTGACATTTTGAAAAATATTTTGCAAATAGCAATAATTAAAAAATCCTTTAAACATATAATTATTAAATAATGCTTCAACAAAATATGAATGTAAGTTCATAAATTGTGAAAATAAATGCAATATTCAGTGTTGACAGCTCGATTTTTGTGGACATGTTCCATAAATATTGATGTTAAAGATTTCTTTTTTGTGAAGAAATGTTTAGAATTAAGTTTTTCAATCCAGATGGATTACAATCCCCAAAGAGGGCACTTTAAATTGATGATTATTTCTATGTGTAGAAATCTTTATTTATAATTGAATCACTTGTTTATTTTTCAACAAATTTTTAGTTATTTTTATATCTTTTTTTCCAAATAGTTCAAGAAAGACCACTACAAATGAGCAATATTTTGCACTGTTATACAATTTAATACATCAGAAACTGTTGACATAGTGCTGTATTTTACTTCTTCATCTCTTTTTTTCAACCAAAAACGCTTTGCTCTGATTAGGGGGTACTTGAATTAAAAAAATCTTCACTGGGGGTACATCACTGAAAAAAGGTTGAGAACCACTGGTCTACATAACATTCAATGGTTATTTTTTTGGTCAAAATGTTGCATAGATGATGTTTTATTGATCATCTTCAAGTTGCTTTCTGACAGTGGCGCCATTTTGTGGACGGTCTTATTTACGTGGCTCACCTTCGGCAGCGTCTTCTCCCCGTCATCTTTGTTGTAGCGGTGTAGCGTGCAAGGACAGGACTGGAAGAAGTGTCAAAAGATGGAGCTAACTCTTTTAATGACATTCAAACTTCAATCATTCGTGGCTCACTAGTGAAACAACAAAAACAAATGTGTCTCGTGAAAAAACGTCTGACCGTAACTCTCTAATAACTATAGTTGCGTAGGTGAATAATGTAAACTCACTACACCGGTATGTTTTAGCGCTTTCATGGCGAGTTTACTGACAGATATAAGTAAGAACTTTACACTACTTCATATTAGAAATGGCAACAGCGGAGGATGAATGTCCCATAACAAGAAGAGAAAAAGGAAGAAGGCGTATGCGTGCAATTTTTCAGGGCTTATGCAGATCCCAAATACAGATCAGCAGGTACCGGAAGGTAAGAAAGGTTGCTTTTGAATAATGTTGCGAAACAAAACACCAGATAATATGTGTTACTTTATAAACACACCATAATAATACTTCAATCCATCAAGCGGTGCGGCTTAATAGCTTACCAAAATCGTACTTAAGCATTTTGATAGATTTTTGAGCGCCGTGTGTAATGTTCTATATTTTCAGTCGAACATATAAAATGTTGGTGTTGTTTACTTGAGTCCTATTGCTGTCGACACATAGCTCTTATGTTTGATTGCCATCTACTGGTCACACTTATCATTACACCATGTACCTAATAAAATTGCTTCAAGGTCGGTAAGCACAACCAGAATTATTCTGTACATTAGGCGCACCGGGTTTTAAGGAGCACTGTCGAGTTTTGAGGAAATAAAATGATTTTAAGTGCGCCTTACATTCCGGAAAATACGGTGCTGACTTTTTTTTTACTGATGATGTTCTGATTGGCAATGGCCTAGGCATCCGTAAAGATTGGATGGTTTCTGTGTTCTCTTCAGTGTGTCGGAAGTTCAGAGCTCCAGTATTGAGTGTCTGACGGGTACTAACAACAAGACGGGAGATTACCGCCTCACTCTGCATTAATCTGCACTCCTCAGCTATTATGATGGCAGTCACACATCATATTGCAGTCTACACATATCTCTTATGTTTGACTGCCATCTACTGGTCCCACTTACCATTTCACCATTTACTAAATAAAATTGCTTCGAGGTCGGTAAGCAAAACCAGAATTATTCTGTATTTTAGGCGCACAGGGTTATAAGGAGCACTGTCGAGTTTTGAGGAAATAAAATGATTTTAAGTGCGCCTTACATTCCGGAAAATACGGTGCTGACTTTTTTTTTACTGATGATGTTCTGATTGGCAATGGCCTAGGCATCCGTAAAGATTGGATGGTTTCTGTGTTCTCTTCAGTGTGTCGGAAGTTCAGAGCTCCAGTATTGAGTGTCTGACGGGTACTAACAACAAGACGGGAGATTACCGCCTCACTCTGCATTAATCTGCACTCCTCAGCTATTATGATGGCAGTCACACATCATATTGCAGTCTACACATATCTCTTATGTTTGACTGCCATCTACTGGTCACACTTACCATTTCACCATTTACTAAATAAAATTGCTTCGAGGTCGGTAAGCAAAACCAGAATTATTCTGTATTTTAGGCGCACAGGGTTATAAGGAGCACTGTCGAGTTTTGAGGAAATAAAATGATTTTAAGTGCGCCTTACATTCCGGAAAATACGGTGCTGACTTTTTTTTTACTGATGATGTTCTGATTGGCAATGGCCTAGGCATCCGTAAAGATTGGATGGTTTCTGTGTTCTCTTCAGTGTGTCGGAAGTTCAGAGCTCCAGTATTGAGTGTCTGACGGGTACTAACAACAAGACGGGAGATTACCGCCTCACTCTGCATTAATCTGCACTCCTCAGCTATTATGATGGCAGTCACACATCATATTGCAGTCTACACAGATCTCTTATGTTTGACTGCCATCTACTGGTCACACTTACCATTTCACCATTTACTAAATAAAATTGCTTCGAGGTCGGTAAGCAAAACCAGAATTATTCTGTATTTTAGGCGCACAGGGTTATAAGGCTCACTGTCGAGTTTTGAGGGGGAAAAAATTATTTTATGTGCGCCAAAGATAACAATGACCATTCAAGATTTCAGCTGGTGGTGTAAGAATGACTGCAGGGAAAGTTGAGGGAGCAGCCTGAAATTCTGAGGAAGGATTTGCTTATTGGGAGAAAGTCAGCAACATGTTGCACTGCTCAAGAAGACACATTGTGAAGTTTAAAAAAGCAACACCTGAATGAGTCTCAGAAGACCCCAAGGAGAGTGTGACCTGGTCACATGACAGCAAAACGGGAGGTGTTTGTCATCAAGTGGCCTGGATGCGTTTTTTTGGCAGAGAAAAGAAAAGTCTGAAGAGCCAATGCAAGGTCTGCGTGAGTTTTTGTGCAGCAGTGTCATCTGTCTGTTTCTTGTTTTCAGTGCTCATGGCTAAGTTCTAGAAACAATGCGCTACATTGTCTAATGCCTTGTCTTGTTCTTTTCACAGCAAAGAGGCTAAAGAAAGGCATGGCCACAGCAAAACAGAGACTTGGAAAGATCTTAAAGATTCATCGAAATGGAAAACTCCTCCTGTAGCATGAAGCGAACTGTTGGACTGGCAAGTCCTGGACCTCTTTTCAGGATTCAAGACAACAGAGAGCATACTTTTTTTTTCTTTTCTTTTTTTTCGATTTCCAAGACCAACATCACGCAAATAGGTTTTTGCCTCCCTTTGAACTTTTTCAGCTATTAAAGTGTACATAAATTACTATAAATATTTTTAATAGAACATGTTTCATTGTACCACATCCGTTTGTCAGGGAAAGGCTAAAACACGAAGCAGTCATTCCAAGAGTTCACAAAGTATCTTTGCATGTATACTCACCTGCATGTGTGCTTTATGGAACAATTGTGCCAGGTGCAGAGGATCTTGGCCAGGATCTGACTGATCGTCAACAAGTGGAACAAGTTTGGCACATGGACACACTTTTCCAGTCATCCTTTTGTGTTAGAGTTGAGTTTGCAAAGCACTATCACGGTCCATCTTTATTTATTTTTCCACTGTATCAACGGGGAGAAGACGTGAGGAAACCTGTAAAGCACAAAGTGAAAGAGGAGTATTGACGTCATCATGGCACTAGCTACTGTTGATTACAGTGCTGTGCGGCAGAAAAAGAAAGACATAGGATTTTGAAATTGGCCTCATCCCCGCCTGCAAGTACGTGGGTGATACTTTCTTTACTTCTTTTGCTTTCACAGGCAGCAGCCAAATCCTAAAGCCATCTGCATTTCTACGACTTTTTACACAATAGAGAATGTAGCTTGTACACAGCCTTTCAATCATGCATTTTATATTCTTTTCTTTCACCTTTTCATATATATGTATATATATTTTTATACACATATATATGTATATGTGTGTGTGTGTGTGTGTGTGTATGTATGTATGTATGAATGTGTGTGTGTATGTATATGTGTCTATATATATAACTGTGTTTGTGTGTGTATGTATATATATATATATATATATATATATATATATACACACATATATACTGTATGTTTGTATATATATGTTTGTGTGTACGTATGTTTTTTGTGTGTATATATAGAACCGTTTCTGTGTGTGTATGTGTGTATGTATATATATATGTATTACTATGTTTGTGTGTGTGAATAATTATATATACTGTACACACAGAGAGTATATGCAGTATGCAGTATGTGTGTATACATACAATGTGTATGTAAATATATATATATACATATCGATTTACATATATGTATATATGTGTGTGTATATATATATATGTATACATATATATATATACACACACACACACAGGCTATCTCAAAGGTATGCACATAAATATACAGTAGATATAATACACACATTATATAATTATTAACCAACTAATAATAAATAATAATGTCAATCATTACATGTTAAGCTAAAACATACATTTAATAACTTATTATATAATTGATCAATAAAATTGTTCATTTATGTAATATATAAAAACAACATTCAGCCTTATTAATTATATAATGTACACTATTTTTACCTATGTGGCCAGACTTTATGGTTTTATATATATATTTATATATATACTTGGAGAGCATCCAGAAAGTATTATCAGCGCTTCACCCCCATTTTTTTGTTACATCACAGCCTTGTTCCAAAATGTATCGTTCGTTTCTTTTTTGCCTTAAAACTACGCACATAACGTTAAAAAAAAGGGCCATTTTTGCCACTGTAGTGTGAGTAAAAAAAAAAATAGCAACATATCACATAATTATTTACAGCATTTGCAATGAAGTTGAAAAAGTACTTTTGATTAGACTTTGATTTGCAAACACCTGTCTGCAGGTGAGCAGAAACCAATATTATGCTGAATTGAAAGGGCAAGAAATACATTTCCCCTATTTTGGAATAGAGCTGTAACATAATTAAGTGCGGAACAAAAGGAACACAGTGTGTGTATGTGTGTGTGTGTGTGTGTGTGTGTGTGTGTTCGTGTTGGGATTCCTGGTGTTGCCTGGAAAACAAGAGAAAAAAAAAAGCTTAATTTTAAGTTGTTTTATGGCCTTACATGCTTTGTGTTTGAACAAGAGATGGAGCTTTGAGGAGAACCTATATTACCAAAAGGTCTTAAAGTTTCTATGACCAGCCTCTTGTTCAACTTGTAGTGTCCAGGAGGATTTGAGAATGACTTTATTAGCACCTTGTGAAGTGTTTCCGTGTCCGTGATGTAATTTATTAATGTTTGTAGCTTTTTATACTTAACGATTGAAGAGTATTTGTTTTTTTTCTAACGTTTCATCAGCTGGTGGAATCCCCCTTTTTGAAGTTGTCCTGACACCACAAGCGTATGTTTCTTTCTTTCTTCCGCCCTGTCTCGCTACCGACGCCACGTTATTACGTTGCAATACTTCAAAAACGCGGGGCTTTGTTACCGTCAGCACAGTTGATCATGTCATGTTCGAGTATCGTCCTTTATTTTGACGTTCCATCTATGAAACGTTGGCCGTGACGGGGCAGCCAATGCCATCTGTTGTAGCCGTCTTCCCTTACTGTTATTTACAGTAGTAGTATTTACAAATCCTTTTCAACCTGAATATATATTTTTCTGTATTTAGACGATTTTTTTGGAGATCATGTCTGGCTTTTTTAAAGATGTTTCATTCAGAGGAACAAACATATTGTCTTTGAATGATATGCTTGTCCGCTTTGTTTACATTTGCAATACAGTTACCGTGGATAACCTTCCTTGTGATGATGTGTTCCTCTACCATGCACAAACTACCACAATCATGCCTTGCATCAAAAGTAGTCAGAATAGGTCAACACGCAAAACCCAAAACCAGTGAAGTTGGCACGTTGTGTTAATGGTAAATAAAAAAAGAATACAATGATTTGCAAATCCTTTTCAACTTATATTCAATTGAATAGACTGCAAAGACAAGATGCTTAATGTTTTATTTTTTTGCAAATAATCATTAACTTTGAATTTATTGGCAGCAACACAAAAAAGTTCCCAAAAATATTGTCACGGGCATTTTTACCACTGTTATATGGCCTTTCCTTTTAACAACACTCAGTAAACATTTGGGAACTGATTAGACACATTTTTGATGCTTTTCAGGTGGAATTCTTTCCCATTCTTGCTTGATGTACGGCTTAAGTTGTTCAACTATTTTAGGCTTCATATTGCGCCACACATTTTCAATTAAACGTCTGGACTACAGGCAGGCCAGTTCAGTACCTGCACTCTTTTACTACGAAGCCACGCAGTTGTAACACGTAGCTTGACATTGTCTTGCTGAAATAAGCAGGGGCGTCCATGATAACGTTGTTTGGGTGGCAACATATGTTGCTCTAAAACCTGTATGGACCTTTCAGCATTAATGGTGCCTTCACAGGTGTGTAAGTTACCCATATCTTGAGCAGTAATACACTCCCATACCATCACTGTTGCTGGCTTTTGAACTTTGCACCTAGAACAATTCAGATGGTTCTTTTCCTCTTTGTTCCGTAGGACACGACGTCCACAGTTTCCGAAAACAATTTGGAAGGTGGACTCGTCAGACCACAGAACACTTTTCCACTTTGCATCAGTCCATCTTAGATGAGCTCGGACCCAGCAAAGCCGGCGGCATATCTGGATGTTGTTGATAAATGACTTTTGCTTTGCATAGTAGAGTTTTAACTTGCACTTACAGATGTAGCGACCAACTGTGGTTACTGACAGTGTTTTTCTGAAGTGTTCCTGAGCCCATGTGGTGATATCCTTTACACACAGATGTCATTTTTTGATGCAGTACCGCCTCAGGGATCGAAGGTCCGTAATATAATAGCTTGCGTGCAGGGATTTCTCCAGATTCTCTGAACCTTTTGATGATATTACGACCCGTAGATGGTGAAATCCCTAAATTCCTTGCAATAGCTGGTTAAGAAAAGTTGATCTTAAACTGTTGGACAATTTGCTCATGCATCTGTTCACAAAGTCATGTACCTCGCCCCATCCTTGTTTGTGAATGACTGAGCATTTCATGGAAGCTGCTTTTATACCCAATCATGGCACCCACCTGTTCCCAATCAGCCTGTTCAACTGTGGGATTTTTCAAATAAGTGTTTGATGAGCATTCCTTAACTTTCTCAGTCTTTTTTGCCACTTGTGCCAACTTTTTTTAAACATGTTGCAGGCATCGAATTCCAAATGAGCTAATATTTGAAAAAAATAACGTTTTCCAGTTTGAACGTTAAATATCTTGTCTTTGCAGTCTATTCAATTGAATATAGGTTGAAATTTATTTTTTAATCATTCTATTCTGCTTTTATTTGCCATTTACACAATGTGCCAACTTCACTGGTCTTGGGTTTGTATATACAGTATATCTATCTGTCTATCTACAAAACCTGTTTCCATATGAGTTGGGAAATCGAGTTAGATGTAAATATAAACGGAATACAATGATTTGCAAATCATTTTCAACCCATATTCAGTTGAATATGCTACAAAGACAACATATTTGGTGTTCAAACTGATAAACATTTTTTTTTTTTGCAAATAATCATTAACATTTGAAATTGATGCCAGCAACAGTGACAAAGAAGTTGGGAAAGGTGGCAATAAATACTGATAAAGTTGAGGAATGCTCATCAAACATTTATTTGGAACACTCCCACAGGTGTGCAGGCTAATTGGGAACAGGTGGGTGCCATGATTGGGTATAAAAGCAGCTTCCATGAAATGCTGAGTAATTCACAAACAAGGATGGGGCGAGGGTCTCTAATTTGTAAGCACATTGTCGAACAGTTTTAGAACAACATTTCTCAACGAGCTATTGCAAGGAATTTAGGGATTTTACGATTTACGGTCCGTGAAATCATCAAAAGGTTCAGAGAATCTGGAGAAATCACTGCACGTAAGCAATGATATTATGGACCTGTGATCCCTCAGGCGGTACTGCATCAAAAGCCGACATCAGTGTGTAAAGGATATCACCACATGGGCTCAGGAACACTTCATAAAACCGCTGTCAGTAACTACAGTTGGTTGCTACATCTGTAAGTGCTAGTTAAAACTCTACTATGCAAAGCCATTCCTCAACAACACTCAGGAACGCCGCCGGCTTCGCTGGGCCCGAGCTCATCTAAGATGGACTGATGCAAAGTGGAAAAGTGTTCTGTGGTCGGACGAGTCCACATTTCAAATTATATTTGGAAACTGTGGACGTGGTGTCCTCCGGAACAAAGAGGAAAATAACCATCCGGATTGTTATAGGCGCAAAGTTCAAAAGCCAGCATCTGTGATGGTATGGGGGTGTATTAGTGCCCAAGGCAGTTAATTGCATTTTCTTCATAGATAATTCAAAATGTATCGCGATAAATCGCGGAATGATATAAGTTTTCAACATTAATAAGTGTACCATGAAAAAATAATTCTCAAGTTTTTAAAACTGACTGGACAATTTGTTTGCTTTAATGACATGTTTATTAAAAATGCTTCTTTTAGACAGCTGAACACAAAACGGACATAAACATGCTTCTAATGAAAATTTAAAAAAATTACATTCAGTGCGTTGGTGTATCGCCGACAGACTTTCAATTCCTGGTGTAGGAGCACTTGCATTCAGAGGAGAGGATTTACACATTTGTGTTTCGAGACCAGTTTCACACATTATTAACACAGAATGTGGATTCTTACAATCATGGTTTGATTGTCAAAGATGTTTGGTAATGTAATCTGTGGTAGTTTTACCTGAATAAATGCTTCTGATACCCCAACTTTTCGACACTTAGAAAAAAATCCCGACTTTTTGACACAACAAATCCCGATTTTTGACACTTACAAAAAATCCCGACTTTTCGACACTTAAAAAAATCCCGATTTTTGACACTTACAAAAAATCCCGACTTTTTGACTCTTAGAAAAAATCCTGACTTTTTGACACTTACAAAAAAAATGCAGATTTTTTTACACTTAGAAAAAAATCTCAACTTTTTGACACCTAGAAAAAACTCAGACTTTTTGACACTTAGAACAAATCCTGATTTTTGACACTTAGAAACAAGTCCAGACTTTTTGACACAGAAAAAATCCCGATTTTTTTTTGGATTTAGAAAAAATCCAGACTTTTCTGACACTCGGAAAAAAAACAGACTTTTTGACACCTAGCAAAAATCCTGACTTTTTGACACTTACGAAAAAGAAATTACTTTTTGACACAACAAATCCAGACTTTTTGACACCTAGAAAAAACTCAGACTTTTTGACACTTAGAACAAATCCCGATTTTTGACACTTAGAAGCAAGTCCAGACTTTTTGACACATTGAAAAAATCCCGATTTTTTTTTAGATTTAGAAAAAATCCAGACTTTTCTGACACTCAGAAAAAAAACAGACTTTTTGACACCTAGCAAAAATCCTGACTTTTTGACACATACAAAAAATAAATGACTTTTTGACACAACAAATCCAGACTTTTTGACACTTAGAAAAAAATCCTAACTTTTTGACACTTAGAAAAAAATCCTGACTTTTTGACACTTAAAAAAAATCCCAACTTTTTGACTCTTAGAAAAAATCCTGACTTTTTGACATGAAAAAAAAATTCAGATTTTTTTACACTTAGAAAAAAATCTTGACTTTTCGGCACCTAGAAAAAACTCAAGACTTTTTGACACTTAGAACAAATCCCGATTTTTGACACTTAGAACAAATCCCGATTTTTGACACTTAGAAACAAGTCCAGACTTTTTGACACTCAGAAAAAAAACAAGACTTTTTGACACCTAGCAAAAATCCTGACTTTTTGACACATACAAAAAATAAATGACTTTTTGACACAACAAATCCAGACTTTTTGACACTTAGAAAAAAATCCTAACTTTTTGACACTTAGAAAAAAAAACAACTTTTTGACACTTGGAAAAAAATCCTGACTTTTTGACACTTAAAAAAAATCCCAACTTTTTGACTCTTAGAAAAAGTCCTGACTTTTTGACACAAAAAAAAAATCCAGATTTTTTTACACTTGGAAAAAAATCTCGACTTTTCGGCACCTAGAAAAATCTCAAGACTTTTTGACACTTAAAACAAATCCCGATTTTTGACACTTAGAACAAATCCCGATTTTTGACACTTAGAAACAAGTCCAGACTTTTTGACACTCGGAAAAAAAACAAGACTTTTTGACACCTAGCAAAAATCCTGACTTTTTGACACTTACAAAAAAGAAACGACTTTTTGACACAACAAATACAGACTTTTTGACACATAAAAAAATCCTGACTTTTTGACACTTACATAAAAACGTGACTTTTTGAAACTTACGACAAATTCTGACTTTTTGACATTTACAAAAAAATCCCTTCTTTTTGACAGGGAAAATCCCAAATGTTTGCCACTTCGAAAAAAAGTAATTTTTGACACAACAAATGCTGACTTTTGACACCTACGAAAAAATCCTGACTTTTTGACACTTGGGAAAAAACTCACCTTTTTGATACTTATAAAAAACTGTGACTTTTTTAAACTTGGGAAAAAATCCAGACTTTTTGACACTTAAAAAAATGCAGACTTTTTGACGCTTAAAAAAAAATCCTGACTTTTTGACATTTAACCATTACATGTCCAAAGCGAAGTAATAAAATAAAATAAGTTTTAATATTTCTCTTTTTGTCTATATTCTATGTGATTTTGGTGTGGTTCCTGTATATTGTTATAACTTTCATGGTCAAAATCGCGTAAATTCCTTGTTTCCTGATCAATATAACGCGGCAGACGAGAAGTGAGGTAATGAGGCAACAAGTACCTCTGCCTCGCCGTAGGGGGCGATATATTGTCACCTTGCAGTTGAAAAGTTCATAAACCCTTAAGAAGTAGAAGAAAACAACCACCACGCTCCCCGCAAACTGTGATGCTGCTTTTCCCCCCTAAAATGAAGGATTTGATTTCTAAAATAAGGACTTTTTCAAGACTGGACTTAAATTAAAATTAAAACAAGACATCATTAATACTCGGAGACCAACGTCCAGAGCTGCCAGATTTGAATCAAACGTGAGTGGTCCGAGGACAGAAAATAAGGCGTTTATTTCAAAAGCATTGGTATGTTGGAAAAATGGCTACAAAAAAAACAAAAACTCTTTATTGCTTTCCTTGCCTTTTTATTCTCTACAAGTGAGCGTGTTTGGCGCCAAATGGGATAAACAATTATGAAAAAGAAGCATCGAATAACATGAAAGCTAAAAGGAAAATGGTGAGATATTAAAAAGACCTGATAAACGCCACTTGATTTTGGGGCAAACAGCAGCTGTTGTTGATGAGAGTTCAAACTCCTGCAGTCGTGAGAATTATGTGCGACTAATGCAGCTGAGATAGGCTCCGGCGACCCCGAAAGGGACAAGTGGTAGAAAAGTGCACGGATGGATGGATATTGCACTCTTATGCAGATAAATATGAAGGTTTATCTAAACGCCTGGCAACATCCACCGTGTTTACTGGCACATCAAACAGAATGACTTGACAGAAGCTAGTAGGTGATGTTGTTGCGATCCGTTACTCGGATCTTCACATGTTATTGTTTATTGTTCCATTTTTGTTTCATTCTCTGTCTGACCCTCTTATTTCCTGTTTAGTCCGTCACCATGGTTACACAGTAGTTTCACCTGCTCCTCGTTTTCTACACACACCTGTTTCTCCCTGATTACTTCCATATATAAGCCAGCCTTTTCTGTTCAGTCTTTCTGGGTTCGTAGTTTGTTCTCATACAACGGTACGTCTGTTTTTTGCGCATTTGCTCACACGCAATTTGCTAGTATTCTCGCGAGCTCTCCCACTAAGCATTTATCTCTTTCTTAGCTCTCATGCCAAATGTTTTGTTTTTCCCTTTTGTGTGCCTACGTGCCGGTTTTAGTTTTCTATTTGTATATCCTAGCTCTCATGCTAGCGTCTTTTGTTTGCCTTTTCTTAGCTCCAGTGTTTTTGTTCTTTAGCTCCTTTTGTTATTTAAATAAACAGTTAAATCTTACCTTTGCTGTGTTCATCATTCGACGCATCTACGTCGATGCTGAACAGACGTAATAGATGTAATGAGAAATGACATTAAAAAAACGAGATGAAAAGTGGAAGTGGACCAAGGACGACTTTCTTCCCTGGCTATGATCTCAATTGAGAAAGAGAGACTTTTTTTAAAACTCAAAGAGGAAAAAGGAGGACTTCGACCACAAAGTCATAGAGATCTTCGTCCGGAAGGAATGGACTTCATGGACAAGTAAAGGTAAGATATACTGTCTAGTGCAGTGTTTTTTCAACCTTTTTTCATAAAAATAAAAAAATCCAGCGGCACACTGTGAGCAAAAAACATTAAAAAAAAGGAAACTCAGCAAGCTGATATTGACAGTAAAAAGTCGTGAATGTAAACCATAACCAATAGAGATGTCCAATATTGTCCAACTATTAATTACAGATTTCACTACCAACCGATACCGATATATACAGTCGTGGAATGAACACATTATTATGCTTGATTTTGTTGTGATGCCCAGCTGGATGCATTAAACAATGTAAAAAGGTTTTCCAAAATAAATCAACTCCCGTTATGGAAAAAAAAAATGCCAACATGACACTGCCATATTTATTATTGAAGTCACAAAGTGCCTTCGTTTTTTTAACATGCCTCAAAACAGCAGCTTGGAAATTGGGACGTGCTCTCCCTGAGAGAGCATGACGAGGTTGAGGTGGAGGGGGAGAATAGCGGGGGGTGTATATTGTAGCGTCCCGGAAGAGTTAGGGCTGCAAGGGTTTCTGGGTATTTGTTTATGTTTTGTTACGGTGCGGATGTTCTCCCGAAATGGGTTTGTCATGCTTGTTCGGTGTAATGCATATTTGTAACAGTGTTAAAGTTGTTTATACGGCCACCCTCAGTGTGACCTGTATGGCTGTTGACCAAGTATGCATTGCATTTACTTGTGTGTGTGAAACGCCATAGATATACTGTGACTGGCCGACACGCAAAGGCAGTGGCTTTAAGGTTTATTGGCACTTGGTAATTCTCCATACGTCCAAGTACAAACCCCGTTTCCATATGAGTTGGGAAATTGTGTTAGATGTAAATATAAACGGAATACAATGATTTGCAAAACTTTATTTTTTTTTGCAAATAATAATTAACTTAGAATTTCATGGCTGCAACACGTGCCAAAGTAGTTGGGGAAGGGCATGTTCACCACTGTGTTACATCACTTTTTCTTTTAACAACACTCAATAAACGTTTGGGAACTGAGAAAACTAATTGTTGAAGCTTCGAAAGTGGAATTCTTTCCCATTCTTGTTTTATGTAGAGATTCAGTCGTTCAACAGTCCGGGGTCTCCGCTGTCCTATTTTACGCCTCATAATGCGCCACACATTTTTGATGGGAGACAGGTCTGGACTGCAGGCGGCCCAGGAATGTACCCACACTCTTTTTTTTATGAAGCCACGCTGTTGTAACACATGCTGAATGTGGCTTGGCATTATCTTGCTGAAATAAGCAGGGGCGTCCATGAAAAAGACGGCGCTTAGATAACAACATATGTTGTCCCAAAACCTGTATGTACCTTTCAGCATTAATGGTACCTTCACAGATGTGTAAGTTACCCATGCCTTTGCACTAATACACCCCCATACCATCACAGATGCTGGCTTTTGAACTTTGCACCTAGACCAGTCTGGATCTTCATTTATAATTGAGTCACTTGTTTATTTTTCAACAAGTTTTTAGTTATTTTTATATCTTTTTTTCTAAATAGTTCAAGAAAGACCACTACAAATGAGCAATATTTTGCACTGTTATACAATTTAATAAATCAGAAACTGATGACATAGTGTTGTATTTTCTTCTTGATCTTTTTTTTTTCAACCAAAAATGCTTTGCTCTGATTAGGGGGTACTTGAATTAAAAAAATGTTCACAGGGGATACATCTCTGAAAAAAGGTTGAGAACCTCTGCTATAAAAGCTGTAGATGTTATTGTCACATATGCATGCACAGTAGATGGCAGTAATTTCCTGTTTAAGAGTGTCACAACATTGCTGTTTACGGCAGACAAATTGCTTTACGGTAGACGGTGACTGCTGTTGTTGTGTGTTGTTGCCACGCTGGGAGGACGTTAATGAGACTGCCTAACAAGAAACCAAGAACTCACCCTCGATCATTCTACAGTTATAACGTCATCGGGCAGGCACTCTGTTTATTATGTGGGAAAGCGGACGTCACTCGGGTCCGCATGGAGCTGGAGGGGGCGTGGGCTCCAGCTCCGCCTGAATTTTGGGAGATTTTCGGGAGAAAATTTGTCCCGGGAGGTTTTCGGTTGTGGCGCTGAATTTCGTGAGTCTCCCGAAAAATCCGGGAGGGTTGGCAAGTATGCTCGTGGAGAACCAATTTGGATTCCGAGCAAATATCTCAACATCAATAGCATTAATCAAAATAACAGAGGAACTTACCAATGCTGTAGATGGTAAAGAATGTGCGGCCGCAGTATCCATGGTTGTAACAAAAGCATTTGACACAATTAATCATTATATTAGAATAAAAAAATAGACCAATATGGCATCAGAGGTTTGGTCTTGAACTGGGAAAGAAGCTATTTAACCAACAGGAAGCAATATGTGAAGATGGGTGAAAATATGTCAACACGGCTAGATATATCTTGTGGTGTACCCCAGGGATCAATACCGGGACCAAGATTGTTTATTCTTTATATAAACCACATTTGTTAAGTTACAAAGGACTTAAAGTTAGTTTTATTTGCAGACGACACGACTGCTTTCTGTTCAGGAGAGAACACACAGAAGATAATACAAATAATAGGAGATGAAATGAACACATTTTAAAAAATGGTTTGACAAAAACAGACTATCTCAATAAAACTAAAATAATGCTATTTGGTAACAGTAGAAAAAGGCATCATAAAAAGATACAAATAGACGGAGAAGACTTTGAAAGGGTAAATGAATCCAGATTTTTGGGAGTATTAATAGATGATAAAATGAACTCATACAGAACATGCAACATAATGTGGCAAAAAAAACATTTCAATAAAGAATAAAGCAAAATACGTCCTGGGCCAAAAATGTATATCCTCTACTGCTCGCTAGTGTTACCATATCTGAGTTATTGTGCAGAAATATGGGAAAATAACTGCAAATGTGCACTACATATAAATATATAAAACTAAATTATATGTCCCCTTGATTGAAATGATTTTGAATGAAATGTGTTGAATTTTGCAAATAGGGATGACTTAGCTCGGTTGGTAGAGCGGCCACTTGAGGGTTGCAGGTTCGATTCCCGCTTCCGCCGTCCTCGTCACTGCCGTTGTGTCCTTGGGCAAGACACTTTACCCACCTGCTCCCAGTGCCACCCGCACTGGTTTAAATGTAACTTAGATATTGGGTTTCACTATGTAAAGCGCTTTGAGTCACTAGAGAAAAGCGCTATATAAGTATAATTCACTTCACTGCATTCATTAACGGTGTTACAAAAAAGATCAATTAGAATAATACATAATGTTGGATGTAGAGAACATGCAAACCCTTTATTTATTGAGTCAAAAATATTAAAGTTTGATGATTTAGTAAAATTGCAAACAGCTAAAATGATGTACAAAGTAAACTATAACCTGCTACCAAAGATGTACAACAATTCTTCTCAACTAAAGAGGAGAACTATAACCTTAGAGGAAAATCTAATTTAAAACATTTGTAGGCACGTACAACACTTAAAACCTTTAGCATATCAGTATGTGGAATTAATTTATGGAATTGATTAAGTAAAGAAGTTCAACATTGTACTGATATGATCCAGTTTAAGAGGTTGTTTAACCTTATTGAAAAAAATATATTCTTCATCTTAGTATGTTAATAATGACTGATTTAATTAATTACATATTACAAAACTGTTGTATAAACTAATTCACAGATGTCATTCTATTATAAAATGGTCAGTAAATGATGTATATATTTGTAAACGCTCAGAAGTGGGAAAGAGGAAGGATTAAATAAGTTTTGCTTCTTCCTACTCCGTTTCGGACATGATGTGAAGTGAATAATATGAAACTGTGTTATGTATTATGCTGTAAGTGTGTCCATGTTCCAAATAAACGAAAGAAGGAAAGAAAAGAAAGACCCTGTTTTGTCTAATGTAACTGGCAATAACAGGACTGAAATGTATCGAAGATATTGTGAACTGCAATTACCTTTTGTGGCCTGCAGAGGTCAGTGGCGGGCTTGCTTGCACTGTTAGACCTGGTCTGGGATCGAAGAAGAGAGCAAGAAGTTTACGAGGGTATGTGTGTATGTGTGTGTGTGTGTGCGTGTGTGTGTGTGTGTGTGTGTGTGTGTGTGTGTGTGTGTGTGTGTGTGTGCGCGTGTGTGTGTGTGTGTGTGTGTGTGTGTGTGTGTGTGTGTGTGTGTGTGTGTGTGTGTGTGTGTGTGTGTGTTCTTGTATTTCCACCCTTCTTAAAACGTCAACAAGGAAAAATACCTTCCATATGAGGATCGGTGAACAAGTCAGGACATAACTCATGGTCCCAATACGGAAAACCATAGCGTCTACTAGAGAATGTCTCATTTGCACCTCTGGTGGTGAAATCTATCAAAAAGAGGGTGGTCCCAAAAAGGAGGGATTTTTCATATCGGTTTTAAAAGTGCGCCCCCTCTAGAAAGCATATGAAATAACGAGTGTGTGTAAAAATTTGTAGTGCTCCCCCTCTGGCCAACATATGAAAAACAAGTGTGTGTAAGAAATTGAAACACGCCCCTTTTGGTCAAAATTAATACAAAAAAAATGTATATGTATATAGAGACATACTGTAATAACTTGAAGTAAATAAAGATTAAAAACCAATTACCGTATTTTTCGGACTATAAGTCGCAGTTTTTTTCACAGTTTGGCCAGGGGAGCAACTTATAGGCGGGAGCGACTTATGTGTGAAATTATTAACACATTACCGTAAAATATCAAATAATATTATTCAGCTAATTCGCGTTAGGGACTAGATGTATAAGATTGTGACAGTTCCTTGCTGTCGTCGTGCAGGTTCCATGGACCGCTCAGGAAGGACATTGCTTTGAGTAGGTTTGACTCTTTTTATTTTTTCAAATAAAGCTGTATCTTGCCTGGTTGCTTCTCAGCTCCTCCTCTGCTCCCCGCTCTTCGGTTGCTTTCGTCGCCGCCGTCTTCTCTCTGTCGTTCTTGCGCTGCATGTGCGCGTACTCTCCAACTCCTTCTGCCTCGATCTCTCCTGCTCCTCACCTTTTATACAGTGTGAGGAGATAAGTCAATTGTGTGCCGGTGCGCGATCCACGCACCTGAATTAGATTGCGGCGTCGCTCCCGGCACGCCCCGCCTCTCCGCTCAGCCGCATTCTCCGCCTCCTTGCCACCCTGCCCCGCCGTCATACTGTCGGCTCCGCCTCGCCACAAAGATTTCATGGGATTTAGCGATTAGGTGTGACAGATTGTTTGGTAAACGTATAGCATGTTCTATATCCATCCATCCATCCATTTACTACAGCTTATTCCCTTTGGGGTCGCGGGGGGCGCTGGTGCCTATCTCAGCTACAATCTGCCGGAAGGCAGGGTACACCCTGGACAAGTTGCCACCTCATCGCAGCATGTTTTATATGTTATAGTTCAGGGGTCACCAACGCGGTGCCCGTAAGGACCAGATGAGTCGCCCGCTGGCCTTTTCTAAAAATAGCTCAAATAGCAGCACTTACCAGTGAGCTGCCTCTATTTTTTAAATTTTATTTATTTACTAGCAAGCTGGTCTCGCTTTGCTCAAAGTTTTTGATTCTATGAGAGACAAAACTCAAATAGAATTTGAAAATTTAAGAAAACATTTTAAAGACTTGGTCTTCACTTGTTTAAATAAATTCTTTTTTAATTTTTTTACTTTGCTTCTTATAACTTTCAGAAAGACAATTTTGGATAAAAAATACATCCTTAAAAATGATTTTAGGATTTTTAAACACATATACCTTTCTACCTTTTAAATTCCTTCCTCTTCTTTCCCGACAATTTAAATCAATGTTCAAGAAAATTAATTGTTTTCATTGTAAAGAATAATAAATACATTTTAATTTAATTCTTCATTTTAGCTTCTGTTTTTTCGACAAAGAATATTTGTGAAATATTTCTTCAAACTTAAATTAAAAAAATATATATTCTGGCAAATCTAGAAAATCTGTAGAATCAAATTTAAATCTTAATTCAAAGTCTTTTGAATTTCTTTTGAAATTTTAGTTCTGGAAAATCTAGAAGAAATAATGATTTGTCTTTGTTAGAAATATAGCTTGGTCCAATTTGTTATATATTATAACAAAGTGCAGATTGGATTTTAACACATTTAAAACATGTCATCAAAATTTTGAATTAATCTTAATCAGGAAAAATTACTAATGATGTTCCATAAATTATTTTAAATTTTTTCAAAAAGATTCAAATTAGCTAATTTTTCTCTTTTTTGGGGGGGTTAAATTTTGAATTTTAAAGAGTCGAAATTGAAGATAAACTATGTTTCAAAATTAAATTTTCATTTTGTTCGTGTTTTCTCCTCTTTTAAACCATTCAATTAAGTGTTTTTTTTCATCATTCATTCTCTACAAAACTCCTTCCGTAAAAGGAAAAAAAATGTAAGACGGAATTTTTTCATATACATATACTTATTTATTTAGCTATTCTTGTTTAAATGAAATGTTGTTTTTTTAAATTTGAGAGTTGACTTTTGTATTTTACATGAGTTATTATTTATTTATGGTGAAAAGTAATTCATGATTTGTTAAAAAATGTTAGTGGCTAGCTAGTTAAAATGGGATATTGGGATTCCACAAGACTGTCTTAGAATTGATCATTTGAAAATGTTCAATTTAAAAAATGTCTACTTAGAGAAAATATAAAAACAAAGTGTTGCATATTGATATTTTTCTGTTTCTATATATTGTGAGAAATCCTTAAGATGATCAGTGTTTCCACAAAGATAAATATCATGAATTATTAATAATAACATAGAGTTAAAGGTAAATTGAGCAAATTGGCTATTTCTGGCAATTTATTTAAGTGTGTATCAAACTGGTAGCCCTTTGCATTAATCTGTATCCAAGAAGTAGCTCTTGGTTTCAAAAAGGTTGGTGACCCCTGTTATAGTTATTTGAATGACTCTTACCATAAGTTGTTCACTATTCTTTATTTATTTTAAATTGCCTTTCAAATGTCTATTCTTGGTGTTGGGTTTTGTCAGATAAATTTCCCCCAAAAATGTAACTTATACTAAAGTGCGACTTATATATGTTTGTTTTCCTTCTTTATTATGCATTATCGGCAGGTGCGACTTATACTCCGAAAAATACGGTACAAACAAAACATTTTAAATGAACTAAAAGCAGTCTTTTTCTCACAATGTGTCGACTTTTTTCTTATAAAATTGGGAACAATTTCTCACATTCTTTCCTGTTTCTGTAATATTGCAATATTTTCTTGTAAAATTATTACTTTTTTATGTAAAACGGTGACATTTGTCATATGAAATTCTGACTTGTATCACAATATTGCCAACTCTTTTCTTGTTCTTGTAAAATAGTGACATTTTTGGAGTAAAATGATGACTTTTGTCATAATTTTGCCAAGTATAATTCTCATTATTGTTGCAATATTGCCAACATTTTTAAGTTTTCCTATAAAATTGCAACTCGTCGAGTAAAATTACGACTCTTTTCATAAAATTGCCCAAATTTTAAAGCTTTTCTTGTAAAATTGCGGCTGTTGTTGAGTAAAATTCTAGTTTTTGTCATAACATTGCACAAATGTTCAGTTTTTCTTGTAAAATTTTTCCTTGCGTTGAGTAAAATTACGACTTTTATTATAATACGGACAAAATTCTAGTTTTTGTCATGATATTGCACAAATGTTCAGTTTTTCTTGTAAAATTTTTCCTTGCGTTGAGTAAAATTACGACTTTTTTTTATAATACTGACAAAATTCGATGTTTTTTCTTGAGAAATTGTGATCTTTTTCTCGTGAAATTCCAACTCATTTTTTTAAAACAAGCTTTTTTATATTTGCACGGTATGTATATGTTATTAATGTTGTAAATACAAATCTTTATATATCTAGAATGGGTGGTCCTAAAGGGGTAGGCATTTTTCGAAGGTCTCAAGAAGGTAACAAATACAAGTGTGTGTGTGTGTGTGTGTGTGTGTGTGTGTGTGTGTGTGTGTGTGTGTGTGTCTGTGTGTGCGTGTGTTTGTGTGTGTCGCATTCCTGCCTATACGTTTGCTATATTTGTCATTCTACCTCCTTCATACCGCTGCCGCCATTTTAATATATTAAAAAAAAAATACAGTTAATAGTATGGGCCGAAAATTATTAATTTTTAATGTAAAACGGTGACATTTGTCATATAAAATTCTGACTTGTATCACAATATTGCCAACTCTTTTCTTGTTCTTGTAAAATAGTGACATTTTTGGAGTAAAATGATGACTTTTGTCGTAATTTTCCCAAGTAAAATTCTCATTATTGTTACAATATTGCCAACATTTTTAAGTTTTCCTATAAAATTGCAACCCGTCGAGTAAAATTACGACTCTTTTCATAAAATTGCCCAAATTTTAAAGCTTTTCTTGTAAAATTGCGACTGTTATTGAGTAAAATTCTAGTTTTTGTCATAATATTGCACAAATGTTCAGTTTTTCTTGTAAAAATGTTTCCTTGCGTTACGACTTTTATTAGAATACTGACAAAATTCAATGTTTTTTCTTGTGAAATTCTGACCTTTTTCTCGGGAAATTCCAACTCATTTTTTACAACAAGCTTTTTTATATTTGCACGGTATGTATATGTTATTAATATTGTAAACACATATCTTTATATATCTAGAAAGGGTGGTCTAAAGAGGTAGGCATTTTTCTGAGGTCTCAAGAAGGTAACAAATACAAGAGTGTGTGCGTGTGTGTGTGTGTGTGTCGCATTCCTGCCTATACATTTGCTATATTTGTCATTGTACTTCCTTCATACCGCTGCCGCAATTTCAATATATTAAAAAAAAATACAGTTAATAGTATGGGCCGATTCGCATGGTCCGTATCAGAATGGGCAGCATAAAACCCTAATGGGAACACCTCTATCTCCAAGTCATAAACAACAGGGTGTAAATATGAGACTTTTTATTGGATTTGAGAAAAAACCCTATCATAAAAGGTCGGTAATACAATCTTTTTCGTAAATAAAAGGCTGGTGTCGTGCTTGATGTACGACACCAAGTTTTCTTTTAGAAGTGCTTCAGAGTACTTTAGTTCTTCAGTCAACGCTAAAACGATCCTACAGCTAATAAACGGCTAAAAAAAAGTCTTCAGAGGATAATTGTCTGTAATGAACTTTCGTGTCAGAGTCTTCATTTGAACTTGACAAACCGCTTCTGTCGATCAGCATACTTCCACTTCTACTTGAACGTCACTTGTGCAACACCTCTGCCACCTGGAATACGTGAACGATAATTGGTCCAATTTTAATAATTGCGCTGTTCTTCTATGCAGTCTTTTTTATTGATCAAAAGTTTTTATTGAAAGGCATTAATTATTTTCTAATGATCTTCTTTGTGTAAGTATGTGGTTCTCAATTATGTCTGTCACACCCCATGGTAAAAACACCGTTGTACAAAAGACTGTCATTGAGTTGCTTTAGTGTAGTTCACTTTTACGACACTGGAGGGGGCAATTGAACACATCATTACATCAGCAAGCTCTGAAAGTTATGGTGAACTTCGATGTCATTTGTTTAATTGGCAGTGTGCGTCAATACAAAGTGAGTTACTTTATATACACTTTAATATCACCTGTTTTGTGCTTAAAACTATATTACAACTCGTTTGGTCAGCTTTATTGTAGTCTAATGGCTGTTTGACATCAGGGTCACAAGCTAACTGCTAGCTAAATAACATACCCTGATTGGGGCCTGTTTGTAGCATTGGACATGTTTGTTAGCCTCAATTTACAATTTAGAATTAGCATTGGACATGTTTGTTAGCCTCAATTGACAATTTAGAATTATTCTTGTGATGCTATTTACATTCTAATAATTATTACATTACTTAGGGATGGGATGTTCAAATTCTGTGCATTTATGTAAACTGTGTATACACAGCTAAGTGATGTATATTTAACAGCCCTGTTGCATGCTTGTGCCTATATTTCATTGTATTGTGGACACTTTAGTTCATTTATAACGATTGTATTTGTTTGTTTAGGAAACCACACACAAAGCTCTTGGTTTCAAAAAGGTTGGTGACCCCTGTTATAGTTATAGGGCGTCATAGCTCGGTTGGTAGAGTGGCCGTGCCAGCATCTTGAGGGATGCAGGTTCGATTCCCGCTTCCGCCATCCTAGTCACTGCCGTTGTGTCCTTGGGCAAGGCACTTTACCCACCTGCTCCCAGTGCCACCCACACTGGTTTAAATGTAACTTAGATATTGGGTTTCACTATGTAAATCGCTTTGAGTCACTAGAGAAAATCGCTATATAAATATAATTCACTTCACACACAAACGCAAACAAACAACTCATGCATGTCTTCAGTATACAATTGAACCTGCAAATCTGGACTTGGACAATCTATTATTTCTCCTGCACTCACTTGAACGAATAATTGCTGTCCTGACCCGACACCCTGAAGTGATTTCTAATCCATATTTAACCAGTCATAGTCGTCACTACAACCGTGTTTGTAATTAGTATCATTTGTCTATAAAATTGTTACAAATACACCTCCGCATAACATCCATCCATCCATTTTCTACCGCTTGTCCCTTTTGGGGTAGCGGGGGGTGGTGGTGCCTATCTCAGCTGCATTCGGGCGGAAGACGTTCTACACCCTGGACAAGTCGCTACCTCATCGCAGGGCCAACACAGATAGACAACATTCACACTGACATTCACACACTAGGGCCAATTTAGTGTTGCCAATCAACCTATCCCCAGGTGCATGTCTTTGAAGGTGGGAGGAAGCCAGAGTACCCAGAGTCGCAGTCACGGAGAGAACATGCAAACTCCACACAGAAAGATCCCGAGCCCGGGATTGAACTCGGGACTACTCAGGATCTTTGTATTGTGAGGCACATGCACTAACCCAGGGGTCACCAACACGGTGCACGCGGGCACCAGGTCGCCCGTAAGGACCAGATGAGTCGCCCGCTGGCCTGTTCTAAAAATAGCTCAAATAGCAGCACTTACCAGTGAGCTGCCTCCATTTTTTTAATTGTTTATTTACTATCAAGCTGGTCTCGCTTTGCTCGACATTTTTAATTCTAAGAGAGCAAAATTCAAATAGAATTTGAAAATCCAAGAAAATATTTTAAAGACTTGGTCTTCACTTAAGAGACAAAATTCAAATAGAATTTGAAAATCCAAGAAAATATTTTAAAGACTTTGTCTTCACTTGTTTAAATAAATTCATGATTTTTTTTTACTTTGCTTCTTATAACGTTCAAAAAGACAATTTTAGAGAAAAAATACAACCTTAAAAATTATTTTAGGATTTTTAAACACATGTACCTTTTTACCTTCTAAATTCCTTTCTCTTCTTTCCTGACAATTTAAATCAATGTTCAAGTAATTTTTTAATTTGATTTATTGTAAAGAATAAAAAACACATTTTAATTTAATTCTTCATTTTAGCTTCTGTATTTTCGACAAAGAATATTTGTGAAATATTTCTTCAAACTTATTATGATTGAAATTCCCAAAAAATATTCTGGCTAATCTAGAAAATCTGTAGAATCAAATTTAAATCTTATTTCAAAGTCTTTTGAATTTCTTCTAAAATGTTTGTGTTACGATCCATTACTCTGATCTTCACATGTTGTTGTTTATTTTTCCATCTGTGTTGTCATTTTCCGTTTCTGACCCGTTTACTTCCAGTTTTGTTCGTTTCCATGGCCACTTATTATTTCCACCTGCTAGTCTTGGTTCTCGCACACCTGTTCTTGTAATCACCACCCTTTATAAGCCAGCGTCTTCTGTTTATTCTTCTGTCTTCTCGCTAGCTCATTGGCTAAGCCACCTTATGGTCATCTTTAGCTCACATGCTAATCATCTTTGTTTTTACTTGTTGTGCCATCGTGCCAAGTCATAGTTCTTTATATTTCCTAAAATTCACGCTAGCGTCTTTTGTTTCCCTTTTTATTAGCTCCAGTGTTTTTGTTCAGAGCTCACTTTTTGTTAATACATTTGTTAGATCCTACCTTTGTTGTGTTCCTCGTTTGACGCATCCTCGAGGGAATCAAACCTGGTACCACGATGCCGAACCGGCGTTACAGTTTGTTCTGGAAAATCTAGAAGAAATAATGATTTGTCTTTGTGAAAATATAATTTGGTCCAATTTGTTATAAATTATAACAAAGTGCAGATTGGATTTTAACCTATTTAAAACATGTCATCAAAATTTTAAAATTAATCTCAATCAGGAAAATATACTAATGATGTTCCATAAATTCTTTTTTTATTTTTTTCCAAAATATTTGAATTAGATAGTTTTGAATTTTAAAGAGTCGAAATCGAAGATAAACTATGTTTCAAAATGTTATTTTCTTTTTTTTTTTCCTGTTTTCTCCTTTTTTATACCATTCAATTAAGTGTTTTTTTCATCATTTATTCTCTACTAAAAACCTTCCGTAAAAGTAAAAAAAATGTACGATGGAATGACAGACAGAAATACCCATTTTTTTTAGATATATAAATTTATTTAGTAAAGGTAAATGAGCAAATTGGCTATTTTTTGCAATTTATTTAAGTGTGTATCAAACTGGTAATCCTTCGCATTAATCAGTACCCAATAAGTAGCTCTTGGTTTCAAAAATGTTGGTGACCCCTGCACTATCCCCTTCTACACCGTGCTGCCCTCCGCATAACATTCTATCCTTTTTACATGAAGGAAAATAAAAAATAACTGTAGATCAACTTACAACAAATATTAAACTTATTTTTATATATTTTGGTCTCTAACTGGTCTTGAACCATCAGATACAAAAAAATTGAATTGAATAAACTAACATAACTAACATAAATGATGATTTATTTAAATTGATCAGCCACATAACTCAGGAGCACAAATAAAATGAATAAAACAATTTCTGCGGCTTTCACCCTCCGTTTGCTCTAAAAATCCAGTTTATGGACAATTTTGAGCTGGTATAAATAAACCTCCGTCTTGGTAGACTCATTCATTCATTCAGCAGAAAATTAAACTATATTTTTAGTATTTTGGGTTAGGGTTAGAGTTAAGATTAGGATTAGATGAAACAAGCTTACACAAAACATAAAAACATTCAAACCCATAAACAATCGTCAGTATAAAATAGTGTGGTCCCGATACCAATACATGTTGTACTATTTGTATTTATTTTACAAATAAATACACATATTTGTATATTTATTTATAAGAATATTTTTATATTTATATATGTTATGTAATTCTGTACTACTTATACAGTTTCTCGCTCAAAAATGATCATCTTTATCGTTATACTTTCACTGAAAAATATATCGAGATAAATATAGAGTATAAGTAAAAATATATTTGGATATACTTTATCGTCCGTATCGCCCAGCCCTTAATTGATGGTATTCATCAAAACAAAGGAAGAGATCACCGATACAATAGATGGTTAAACAAAGTGCTGCTGCTTAACACAAGTCTATAATTTGACACAATAAATCACAATTAGTCATAATATCCTAATTAACTGATTATAATGGTTTGGCATCAGGTCTTGAAATGGTTAAGAAGCTATTTAACCAACATGAAACAATACATGAAGCTATAGGTGGGTTTGTGCACTTGTTGGTTTGTGATTAAGGTACGTTTGTACTTAAAGAGAGCATA